>NW_017731423.1:3248550-3258190 GCF_001890085.2 Hipposideros armiger | reverse complement strand
ATTTTTCTCCTCACAGTATTTTGCAAATAATATAAAGAACTGCTTGCAAATTTCCTTAAAAAATCTACTTAAATGTCCAACTCAGTGACTACTTACAGATAGGTATCTATATCTTCAATCCATAAAAGTTTCAAATAGTGAATTTAATAACTCTAGAAAGCCATCTGACATTTTCAAGAGACTAGCTAGAATGGAGATCATCCCTCAAACATTCATATTCCCTTTATGCCCTGAGCCACACATCCTAGGCCTTACCTGACACAGAAATTAATAGGCATACTTATGATTTAGTAAGCAAAGCTTGATATTTAAGAAAATAGTTTATTGAAATGTAACACCCTAAGTCATAAGTGTACAATTCAATAAAATTTTCCTGAGTAAACACAATGATGTATTCTGAACAAAGATTCCAAAAGAGGAGTCCATGCCCTTTTCTCAGTCACTAAACACTTTAATATCTTGACTTCAGTCATCATGAATTAGTTTTGCCTGTTTTTGAATTTTGCATAAAGCGAACCATTTTATATATTTATACATTTATACTGGATTTTTTCTCTATGTTCATTCATGATAATGTATGTAGTTATAGTTCATTCATTCTTATTGCTGTATAACGTATCGTTGTATAAATGTACAATAATAATATTCAATGATTTTATTGATGATGAATATTTGGGGTTTTGCTAGGTTGAGGAAATTACAAAGAGTATGGTTATGAACAGTATGGCATATCTTTTTGTTCATATATGTCTGTGATTCCTAAAGATATATAGTTAGGAATGAAATTGTTGGGTGATATGTTTTGCACATATTTAGCTTTATCAGACACTGAAAGTTTCCCAAAGTGCTTGTATCAATTTACACTCTAGCTAGAGTGTTCTTTTTTCAGTGTGACATATTTTTCATGTAATTGTAGTGTTTAGTTCATACACATTTAATGTAATGATATATGTCGATATATATTACCTTCCTTTTTCTTTCCTGTTTCCCTTTGCTCTCTTTTCTTGTCTCTTTTTGGGTTAATCATTTTTCAATTACTCAATTTTCCCTCTGTACCAGCTTGCTAATTATATATCTTTTATCTATAACAGTTTGAAATGTGTAGTTGATTTACTGCAAGCTAATATAAATTAGGACTTTTATCACTTCCTAGACAATGCTAGGATCTTGGAATATTTTAACTCTCTTAATGATCCTCCATCTTTTTGTATTATTGTTAAAATACATTTTAATTTTACATACATTTCAAACCCTACAAGACATATTATCATCATTGACTTGTACTATTAGTACTATGGGTCTATCTGGAATTATATACATTTATCCTCATATTTCCATTGTTCTTTATTTCTTGCATTTTTTCTTATTCCAGATCAGGTAATTTCTTTTCTACCTATATAATTCCCTTTAGTATTTTTCTTGGTGCAGCTTTTCCAGAAATGAATTTGCTCAGATTTATTTTGTAATGTCTTTACTTTTCTTTCAATTATGCAAGATATTTTCATTGAATATAGATAGATGTGTAGATCACTGATTTATTTCAGTACTCTAAAGATATTGCTCTATTGTCTTTTGTTTTCCATATTTTGCTGAGAAGCCAGTTGTCAGTCCTGTAATTATCTTCTGAAGGTATTATGTATTTTTTCTTCTTTAAATTTTTTTGTCTTTGTCATTGGTCTTAATCAGTTTTGCGCTGATGTTCCATGATGTAATCTCCTTTGTATAGATCTAGCTCCGGGATATTAGTACTTTTAGTCTGTTTTGAAGTTTCTCAACAATTTCAGACAAGTATAGGCTCTCTTCAAATATTTCTGTCTTTTTCTCTCTTGTTGCTCTTTTCGATACTTCAGTTTCATATATATTTGATGATTTCATCATGTCTAATATAACATCTATATATATAGCAAAGGAGATACCTATATATACACACATATATGTACTATATATACATATATAGTATATATAGTACATATGTGTTTATATATATATGTATATATATGTATGTATATATATACACATATATATATATACACACACACACATATATATATATATATATATATATATATATATATATATATATAGTATTTTACTTCTGGAGTAGATGGGGCTTTCTGTACTTCATCCTGCATAGTCTCAAATAACATCATTTTATTACTTCGAACTTTTAGTTGGTACAATTTGCTTTTAAATTCATGGATTAACTCATAATTTTAGCTAGTGTATTTATTAGACCTGGGATATTGGTTATATTTTTTTCTTATAGATTCTATTTTTCTGGTGAAAGTCATCATCTTGCCATTTTTTTAATTAACATATTGATCAGAGTTATTTTAAAGTCAATGTCTGATAAGTCACAAAAGGGACATTTGTAAATGTTGCTATTGCTTATTAATTGATAAGCCTGGTGATTTTTGATTCAATGTCAGGTATTTAGTAAGAGTGTTTTGCAGAGGCTACAGATGATGCCATCTTCCTCCAGATGAGGCCTTTGTAATACTGGGCAGTTAGAGTGGAGGGTATGTTGCCTAAACTCCACCTGGACCTGTGCTGATTTAAAGCAGGTTTTCAGGTTTTAAAATGTTCACTTTATTTTTATCTGAATCACTCACACTCCTAGCCTTCTGACCTTTAAGGAGTTCCTAACTGAGACCCTCCCTGGATATTTGCTGAGGCCCTTTCTTCTTGCTTTTAAACAGTTTCCTGCTTAAATTCTCAGCCTCTCACACTGTGAAGCTTAAAATTTGGGCAAGATATTTGACAGTTTGGCAAAAACAAAAAAATGTTGCTTTTGAGAATTTTGGTTTTTACCCTATTTTCCTATTGCTTCACTGATATTGTAGGGTGATCATCAAATAGCAAGGTTTCAATAATATTCCATAGTCTTATAATTTCTAAATTTAACATCTAGTCCAAATCTCTCTCTTTGGCTCTCTACCCAAATATAAAAGGATCATTTCCACCTGAATATTCTGAAAGATGTTTGAATTTATCATAGCTAAATGAAACTTAAATTCTTCTCTAAATCATATTCTCCTACTTTTCATAATTTGGCTAATAATATTCACCAAATTACACAAAAATAATATACCAGTTGCCTATCTCTATCACCAAACCTTGTTAATTCCAAATTTAGTTATATATTCATCTTATTGTATTCCCTCTTTTTACTCTGTTGTACTAAATAAATATAAAAAGATTACATATTATTTTATTTTACCAGATATTTTACAATACCTGATTAGAAATTTTAGCAACTACAGTTTCTCCTTGAAATATTAGGTATTGTTCTGATTATATAAAGGCTCTGGAATTTTGTGTTAATAATGAATTCTTTGAATTTGCTATTTATTTGATCTTATACTACATTAGAGTTCCTTTTAACTCATTTCCAAAGACACTCATTCCTTGTTGTTGAAACCATACTGGTACCCTTCGTTCCTTTGGATAGACACTATTTTACACAAGAGAGGATTGTGGGAAATAAATCAACTGTATCAGCAGGGAAACAACTTGCATAAGATTTCAACACCATGGTTGTTGGACCCCATCAATAGGCAATTAGATAAAGAAGATGTGGTACATATATACAATAGAATATTACTTGGCCTAAAAAAAAAAAAAAAGAAAGAAACTTTATCATTTGGGACAACATGGATGGACCTAGAAGGTATTATACTAAGTGATATAAGTCAGACAGAGAAAGACAAATAGGATATGATTTCACTTGTATATGGAATCTAAAAAAAAAAAAAAACAAACAAACAGAAATAGATCAGAGGATACAGAGAACAAACTGATGACTGCCAGATGGGAGTAGGGGCTGGGTAGTGGGTGAAAAAGAGGAAGTGATTAAGACGTACAAATTGGTAGTTACAAAGCAGTCATGGAGATGTAAAGTATAGCATAGTGAAAATTGTCAATAATATTGTAATAACTATGTATGGTGCCAGGTAGATACTAGACTTATTGAGGGTATCACTTTGCAAACTACCTATGTATCTAACCACTATGCTGTACACATAAAACTAATATAAAATAATATTGAATGTCAACTGTAATTGAAAACTATAAATAAGTAAACACATTAAGTAAGTAAGTAAATAAATAAATAAATAAAATAATACAATCCACTAAGTCTTCACTGTTGGTCACAAGTATTTGCTTCCTTCTTTTCCACTCCCGGAATACACTTAACCCCTCCCCAGGGTAAACAGCATCTAGAACTGATTGAAGGCAGCTCTGCTCTTTGCCTTCTTTATTCTGAGGCTGAGGGAGAAGGCCCTCTATGGTTCATGCTGCTCTTGTGACAGATGGAAGAGAGGAATGACAAAATAATGCTATGGCTCTCAACCTGTCCACTCACCTATGGCATGGGTCACTCTGTTCACATTTTATTGATCAGGGCAAGAGAGATGTCACAGCAGAAATAAAGGGTTTGTAATGGAGTGGAAGACAGAACATAGTAGGATCCTAGGAGCCATAGGAGTAACAGACCTTTTAACAAGTGCCTAAAGCTTTGGTGCAGGTGGAGAGGGGACTCATAAATGCATCAAGCTAAACTCACAGTATGTGAGTTTAAAGTGGAATTTCTGCCTAAATATCCTAGACATTATTGCAACAGGTACATCTCAAAACAATATTGTTTGTGTGGTGCCTACAATTTATAAGTTATTTTTCTTCATAAGATTAAACAGGTATTTGCAACCATGATTTCATATATTCTTCCAAGGTTGTTAAAAATATTGGGAAATAATTAACAAATTCTAACATTCTTGATAAAAAAAAATCCTGACAACCTCTAAGATTAAGATACCTTTTAAAAATTATAGAGAACATATATTTAAGTCCAAAGTAAGCATAACAATAAGGAATGCGTATTAAAAGCTTTCCCAGAAATGGCATAAACTACTTGAATTAATCAAGAATGCTTTGCTACCTATATTATTAAATATTTTCTGAATGTTTTCCTTCCATGTAAGATTTGCCTGACATAAGACTTGAAATATGTTTGAAACAAGATTTGAAATAAACATTAGAAAAAGCTCATGTGATAGGCTATACAAGGTAAATATTTAAAAATCAATAGTTTCTCATATACCTGCAGATAAAAGATGTAATTGGAAAATAATATTTAATTTGCAAAAGCATCATAGAATTGAAGGAGAGATTGAACATTAAATGTGTTGTCAAATGGAACTGCATTTGTATCCCAGTTTTGCCACTTACTTTGTCTCTTATCAAAATGCTTAGCTTACTACATTTCAATTTCTTTTTCCTGTAAAACATAGATAATAATAGTGTTTATCTCATAAGACTGTTGCAGAGAATAAGTAACAAGTAAAAGTTTTAGAGAGCTTGCTATATATACAGTACAAGCCTAAGGAATGCATGTTATCTCTGCTAATTGTGACAATGATTCTATGAGTTAGATAACATCATTTACCCTTCTTCTTTTTTTTTTTTCTTTCAGATAAGTAATAGGAGACCACAAAATGCCAAGAAAATTGCATGGGGTCACTCAGGAATTAAAATCAATGATGGGATTTTAACCTAGGCTGTTTGACTCCAGAATCCACATTCCTAATAACTCCATACCATCCAGTGATATTTATTGGAGGGTTAATTAATTCTTGGAATATATCAATAAACAAAATAAAGATCTGTGACCTCAAGGAGGTTACATTTTAGCTAGTGGAAGGAGATAGACAATATAAACATAAATAATAACAAAGGTTCTATAGTATGCTACAAGTCATAAGTGCTATGTAAAAAATTTTTTTAAATAGAATCAAAATAAGGAGGAAGTGCTAGGAAACATAGAATAAGACTGATTGAGAGGGTGAAAGATAAGCAAAGACTTGAAAGCTATGGGGAGTTAGCAAAGCAGACATTGAGGGAGGAGCATTCTAGGCAAAGGTACTAGAGCAAAGGCCATGGCAGGGTCACACCCAAGGCAAGAACTACAAGGGAGAATGTGGGTAGAATGGACTGAGCAGGCGGGACAGTAGAGGGGATGGAACCACAAGTAAAGAGGAGCCAGTTCTTTATTCAGAAGCTTTTATATGTATTTTGACTTTTCTAAAATGGAGTAACTTGCAGTATTTTGAACAGGAATGACAAAAATCTAACTTATATTTTCAATTTTTCCTCCAGTTGCTGTGTTGAGAATGGATTACAGGGGAGCAAGAATAAAGTCAGGGACACTTGCTTAGACCTACTGTGGTAATCCAGGAGAGAAGTTATTGCACTTTACTACCAAGGTTTTAGTAGGAGAGGTGATGAAACACAATCATATCTATGTAGAGAAAATAGACCCAACAAGATGGATTGAATGTGAAATATGAGAGAAATGGAATTGCCAAAAATGTCATCTTGGTTTGTTTTTTTTTAACTCGTGTTGACCTGAGCTGCTAGAAGAAAGGCATCACCATCAAGTGAGATAGAAAAGCTGAAAAAGAAACACCTTTGGTAAGAAAGACCTCGGTGGGGTTAATTTTAAACATGTTGAATGTGAGATATCCCTTAGTTGTCCAAGTGAAGATGAGAAATCGGCAGTTAGATGCATAAATGAAGGGTTTAGGAGAAAAGTCTGTACTAGAGATATGAAACCATGAGGCTGGATAAGATCAAGATGGATACAATCATGAATAAAAGGATGAGAACCAAGAACGGAGTCCTGGAGTGTTCCAACATTAGGACATTTTGGAAAGAGGAGGACCCAACAAAGAAGACTGAGAATAAGCAACCAAACAAGTCACAGGAAAACCAAGAGAGTGTGTGTGTGTCTTGGAGGGCAAGTGAAGAAAGTTTATTAATGACAAGGAAGATAATTGTGCTAAATGCTACTGAGTCAAAAGCTTTTGATAAGTCAGATAAGATGAAAATGGACCAACCATTAGATTTAGCAACATATGGATCATTGAGGATCCTATTTATATATTTGTTGGTATAGTGGGGACAAAAGTCTGATTCGAGTGAGTTTAAGAAAGAATGGGGTGAAAATTTATGCTGTGTGAATTATAATGAGAGAAAGTGGGGGAATTGGAAGGGGTATCTCATCAGAGCAATTTTATTATGAAAGTTGGCAAATGAATAGTATGAAAGCTGGCAAGAAGGTGAAGCCAAAAAATATTTTTTTTTCAAAAGATGGAAATCTATTTTTCTGTGATAGGTATGATACAGAGCAAAAATTTGATAATATAAAAATAAGTGAAGAAAACAGCTGCAACAATATTCTTAAGTAGGGAAGGGGAAATATGCACATGTTGCCATTGACTAGCTAGAAGCACAGATATCTCATTGCTGGTAAAGAGAGGGAGGCAGGGCACATGGGTGCAGATAGGTAGACGAGGGGTTGGGAGTCGGTGGCACATCTCTTCTGTTCATGTCAATTTCTCAGTGAAGTAAGATACAAGGATATTAGTTAAAAATTAGGAGTGCAGAAGAGTTGTGAGTTTTGAGACATGTAGAGAAGGGGTGAAGCAGTCACCTAAAAGAGTGGACAAGTAGAAGGACGAGGATATACATCTAATCACCTGCCATCACTCCGGCCCACTTGAGGTCTGTGCACCACACTACAGAATAGCCATGTAAGGCCCTAAGTACAGTGCCCAGCAAAGAATAAATATTCAGAATGGATCACCTATCATTTGTTCTATTCATTTAGCCTTTCAGCATGTATTACGGTATGTCATCCATCCACAAGGCAAAGCCCTAAACACCGGGGATGCAACAGGAATAAGAAAAAAACACCTCTTCCCTTATGCATTTTATAGTCTAGAGGGAGGAGTTAATCTGAACATATGCAAAATAGCCAATAAGCTATCAGTTCAGATAATAAGAAGTGTTATAAAGGAAAAGCATTGCAGCAGCAACCTGTGGTGTCTCTTAGGAAGTGACATTTGCATTGAAGCATAAGTGAATAGAAGTGGGCAGTCCAAAAAGTTCTGGGGAAATGATATCGAAAACATAAAGGGAAAAACAAGTCAAACGCCTTAATCAGAAAGGAATGGGTTGTATCCAAGGCAAGAAAAAGGCTAGTTCAGCTGCATTTGATAAGGTGAAGCCTGAGAAACCTTATTAGCTCTGGCTGGGGAGTTTGGATGTTTCCTCAGTGCAATGGGAAGCCTTTGAGGGGTTGGCTGCAAGCTCTGGTCACTCTCATTGCTGTTTGGGGTGAGTGGTGGGGGTGAAAATGGGTTACAAGGAGACCAGTTAGGAAGCTGCTGTAATGATCTATATAAGAAATGAAGGTGGTTAGGACCAGGGTTATAGCAATGAAGATGACAAGAAGTGGGAGGACCTCAGGCATATTTTAGAGGACATGTTAATGGGTTGATGGGGGTATGAAGAGAATGTGTATGAAAAAAGTATAACATAATATTTGAGCTCAGAAAGATGCTGGTATAATTAACTAAGATGAGAAAAGAAGGAAAACAGCAGACTTGAGAAAGGTCAGAGGACAACTGAAATCAAGATTTGTTTTTTGTGGGCATGCCTATTTTTAGATGCTTAATAGACTTCCACATAGAGATGTTGAAGAGGTAATTGGATATTAAATCTAGAATCCAAGAGAAATATTAGGGCTAAAGATATAGATTTGTGAGTAGGGTTTCCAGATTTAGCAAACTAAAAAACAAAACAAAACAGGATGTCCAGTTTATTAAATTTCAGATAAACAATGAGTATTTTTTTAGTAGAAGTGTCTCATGCAATATCTGGGACACACTTGTACTAAAAAAATATGTGCTGTTTATCTGAAATTCAGATTTAACAGGATGTTTTTTCTTTAATCTGACAATCTGTGAGTCATCAATATATATTTGCTTAATGTCATTGTATTTATTTTTATTTGTCTTAAAATACCTTCAAATTAAATGTATAAAACTGATATGCACAGAATTTTTTTAAATGCTGATAATTTAAAAACTTAAAACATAAGAGGATACCAAGAAATTGAAATTTTTAGAAAAGATCATTTTTGCCCATTAAAATGTTAATAATTGTCAAAAAGTATTATCTGTTTCTATCAAGGGACTTAGGAGATGAAAACTTGTATATCTATTTAGTATAACCAAATTAAATATTCCTAAGAGCAATTTGGCAATATGTATTAAAATCAGGTGAAAGATGTCAAGAATTCCAGAATGGTCTACCTCAAACCAAAATTTTCCCTGACATACAAGGACCTGACTTGCCACCAATGTTCAATGTTAAGACGCAAGTATCACTGGAAAGGGCACTACATCAATTGTTATCAGTCATAAATGCTTGTTCATGCACATATTAGAGCCATTTTCCAGGACAGCTAGTTGGTAACAACGTCCCATCGATTAAACACATGATAGATAAGTGCTCATAGAAGAGGCAGCGCTGAGAACAGTTTGGAGAGAGAATCCTGCCCAGAGACAAGAAGATGCTTTGTAACCAGGAAAGTGCATGAGAACAAGCACACACAGATGTGTGCACTGACAACTAGGGCTCAAACAACCAAACAATGGGTAGAACACTTCGAAACACAGATGGCACCACAACTTTGGTTTTGTAGAAAACCTATAAAGGAAAATACATTACAAAAGAAGAGGGCATGACTGAGAAAAAGCATCCAGTTCAATCAAGGAGATCACCAAAGTAATGT
>NW_017731423.1:3239589-3244810 GCF_001890085.2 Hipposideros armiger | reverse complement strand
ACACACACACACACACACACAGAGTAAGAAAAAAATATATACTTAGTTCAAAGCTTTCTTTTTTTGAAGTGATGGAAAATAAGGTTTACTTTCCAAGACTTCCTCTGACAACCTGTTACAAAACTATTCCCTTTAACTCAGCCTGAGGCCACTTCATTTCTAAAGATGTCTCTCTGTATAATTAAAGAATCACTGCCACACTCTGGCGAGCTTTACCAAATGTACTTAAAGAAAAAAAAAAAAAACCCAACAACTTCTAACTCCATTTTAACTGGCATTTGCCTATGTTTCATCTCTTGTCATCACTGATTAGCAGGATATTTCTATGTAAACAAAAGCTGTCTAAGCTCTAATCAGCCTTCCCCACTCCCTCTGGTGACTCACTAAGATGCACCAGCACCATGAATCCTTTCTGCAATGTCCCAGGCTCTGCTTTGGCCACCTCTGTGGAGCTGAGTTGTTTAGGGAGGGGCCTTGTGAAGGGCAGGTCCTAGGCCTCATCTTTGAGTTTGGTGGCAAACAGTCATGGCGCAGGATCACAGACTTTACACACATTTTTTTTAAAATCACAATATTCATGTGAAAAAGCTATCCTTATCCACTTTTTAGTGCTCATACAGTCTCTGGCAAAGAGAAAGAACCCAATAAATATTTACTGAATAAATACTAAATTGTTTTTTCTTCCTGATATAGAAACTCAATTTTAGTAAGGTTAAATGACTTGGTGTCAGATGAAAACATGGATCTGAGCATTTTTGTCTCACCCAACCTGTATCATAGACTCCACGTTGTTGAAGATTTCAGTTTACAAAGCAAAATGGATTTGTTAAATACATTGACTTGCCATATTTTAGGTGTCAGAGATATAAATCTGCCAAAGGAATCTGAATAAAATAATCAGCTTTTCATTTGGAATTGATATAACTATTTCAATCTACACGGGAAATCTGAGATTTAGTTGGCCTGTGCAGCTTATCATGGCATTAGAATATTTAAAATAATAAAAAGAGTTCACAAGCCCAAGTTGCTATGAGCAGCTAGAGAACTTGGTTAGAGTTTCAATAACTAAATAAAATTCTTATAAATTTGTCAGTTGTCATTGTGAACAAAGACTTCCCAGTTGATATCCAGCTTCATGGTGAGGCTCTAGTATCATTCGTACACGTAAAACAGAATCAAAAGTCAAAATGAGTCAGAAGATCTAGATTTCTAATTTGAACTTGACTGCTAACTAGCAGGTAAACCTAGGCAGTCGCTGAGCAGCTGTGATTGCTTATCTTGTTTCCCCATGTTAATAAGTGTGGGTCTCCTGGGTCCTAAGTAAAGTCAAGTCTCTGAAATTATTTTTCAGCTATAAAATACAGTAGCTTAGATGTTGTAAAATAGTATAATTATTTAGTAAAGATCTGAGGGGAAAGGGTGCATTTTATTATAAACTTCATCTATCACACTTGTCAATTTAGCCTGGAGAAAGCTGAGTACCCTGGAGGAGAAGGTCAATGGCGTTAGAATGTTCCTTGCTGTGATTAAATCATCTGCATAAATATTAGATGAACCACAGATAGGTAGGAGGCAATGAGGAAAATGGGTAATATTTATTGATTTCCAATTTTAAAAAGAGCAAAAATATTTGATTGCCATTACATTTGATAGCCTCTGGTGAAAGGCATTACAAAATATTGATTATTCTTTCTGTGATGAGGGTTAATTTCAGCACTGGCAGCTGCAGGATGAAGAAGGGAAGAACTTGATTAACAAAAGTTTCTTGAGTGACCATTGTGTGGTTGAATTCCAAGCAGGGAAGGCAAAGAAATGCACTCATGGCGGGGGNATACATTACAAAAGAAGAGGGCATGACTGAGAAAAAGCATCCAGTTCAATCAAGGAGATCACCAAAGTAATGTGGAAAAAGTTTTCCATCTCTGCCCCCTCTGGATTTTGTGAGTCTGGTTTCAGCACCAACCATGTAAGAACGAAAATATAAGTTGTGCTGATGTTCAATAGACCTCATTAGCAGATGCACTCAGGGAAGGGACCCAGGGCAGAACCCACCTAAGGCCTTATGTTTTCATGTTTGTCAATATGATAAATGAGTTTTTGGCACCAGTTCCTTCTTTTTCCCTTCACACCCCATAATACTTCCAGAAGAACTTTCTAATTGCCTCTGTACATTAAATCTTTCTAATGATAACAGCTTTAACTCCGGCTCATTTTTATTTTGGGCCAAATTATCGTCGCTATACCATATGGAATTAATTAAAATGTAGCCAGGAAAGGCTGCTGTGAGTGTCAGAGGCAGGGTTTGATTCTAAACACTGGTGGGAATCAACAGTGAGATGAGACGAGCAGCCAGCAGACCTGTGCCAGCGCTCTGGCCAGGGTTTCATATACTATTTGTAAGGGGAGGCATGGTGGGCTAGGGGAAGAGGACAGTGAAGACTGAGGAAACATGGGTAAGAAATTGAGATAACAGGCTAAAAAACAAGTTTGGGCTGTTCAAGTTGAGAGCATCATTTGGTGTAATTGCATATGTTCAACATTTAATGTCTCGAGAGATTTAGCTCTGGTTGCGACTTCTTACATTTAATGAAGCGAAACACTCCCAGGCCACTGCAAGACATATCTGAGGATGAAAACCAGTAATTTACAGCTTTAGTGACCTTATTACAGTGTACTTTGTGCTTGGCTGCTCTTCACTCTTATCTGGGCCATTATCAAAGGCTCCGTGGAATATTGGCCATTAGCTACATGCAGACCAAGGGGCTTTGTCTTCAAGGGCTATGAGAGGGAAGATAAGGAAGATAGTGAACATTTTATTTTAACTCCTAAGAAAAATCAAAATAGCAGCATGCTCTTTGAAACACTAATATGCATGTGAATAGTGGTGATGAGGCAAAGTCTCCAATAACAAACAAGCCTTGGAGCAAAGGCTTCTAAAGATGAGCTAATTACACTGACAGCCCAAATAACAATGAATATTCTCCACTAGTTGATGAATAGCTCCTAATTTTGAGATGCCTAACCTACATCTGTGCTATGGAGATGGAAATAACAACGGACAAAAAAACACCATCACATTTGCCAGATGCCAGGGGCTCACAGAGGGAGGACAAGGAGCTCAGGTTCTCTCATTTGGATGGGTCTTATTGCCAGGAATTAACTCCACGAATGTAGGCCCACTTCAACACACATGTGTGCATACACATATCCATTAAGCGAATATGTGAAGCTCCGACCACGTGCTGGGGAAATTTCTAGCCCAGGAGTCGGCAAACTTGGTTTTTTAAATAGTTAACATTTTAGGCTTTGTGGGCCACATGAATGTGGCCTCTGTTACATCTCCTTCTTCAGTGTTTTTAACAACCCTTTAAAAATGTAAAAACAATTCTTAGTTTTGGAGGTCATGCAAAAACCGATTGTAAACAAGACTTGGCTGACCCTTGTTCTAGGCACTTGACCAAAACTCCATGACCAAAATGAAACAGCAAAAAATAGCTGTGCCCTCAAGGAACGTGGAGGAGGGAATACAATAGAAAATACATCATTAATGTCATCAGAAAGATATTAAAAGGTGATTAGTGCAAGGGCAAAAAGAAAAGGTAGATCTAGGGATGATGAGAGGATAATATTAAAGAAAAAGGAATATTTGGAAGCAAAAGGTTTTCTCTGAGATTTCATGATTTGAGATCATGAGGAGGAGAGCATCTCTTGGGTCTGAGTTTTAGTGCTTCAAAAGAGGCGATATGGTTCATGGAAGCCTCAGATATTTTAGAGCCAATATACTTGAACTTAACAGCTCTGCCATTTAGGAATGGAATGGCCACGGGAGAGTGGCTCAACATTGTCGAACTTTCATTTCCACATCTGCAAAATGGGAATCCTTATGCATGTCCTGCCATCCCGCAAGTCTGCTGTGAGGCTCAACTTAATATTATCTATGTGAACGGATAGAGCAAAAGACAGATTTCCGTGACATTCTTATCTGAGCTGTAGCTACCAGAAAGGTGGGGTTTTAGTTGTTGTCATTGTGTGTTATTTTGTTGTTGTTGTTGTTGTTTTGCTTATGAATTTCATGAAAATGGATGGTCAGCGTGAAACAAATGATAAGAATACAGTTTTATGTTTCTATGATAAAGACAAGCGTATCAAGAAAGAGTAGCCTGTGAGTCAATAGAAAAGGCATTCTCCTATGTGTAGTGATTTGAGGAACAACATCCCAAAGTCCCATCAAACATAAAATATTCTTTACAAGGCCTATTAAAGTGCCTACAATTTGAAGTATTAGCCGCACTCTCTTGACTGAGTTAAGTCATGTGCCATCATGAAGGCGCCCATAAATGTGAAGAATTTGGCTTGTGACGATTAATGCTATGCAGTGTAATCTGTTGTTAGGGAACAATCAACTTCTTAACTAAAGCAGGGCTGGCCTCCTGGATGAAGATTTATCCGCAGCATGAAACGTTAGGCGGGAAGGCAGATGTTCAGGGACATCGATATATGCATATGGCTGTAAGAATCACTACGGCAGCAGTCTTAGCAGTCCCGGCTAGGCAGAGAGGTTCACGGGATACCCTTAGCGAGTGACTGAGCTACAAGGTGGACATCAATAGGAAAGCATATAGTCTCATATATGGTTCTGACCTTCTTACTTTATTCATATAAGGCCAATCTTGGCAACCTGGTAGTAAATAATGTATGAGTTGAAGGAAAACCTGTCTTAGGCTTCATAGCATTTTGTAGACTCCTAATCATCCACGTACCCCTTGAAACTGAAAAATAAACAGATGCCACATCCTATCCCTTCCGTTTGGCAGGTACTACAGAGTTTCCCTATATAGAATATGGTAGTTTTATTCTAAAATATTAACAAAGCTAGATTCTAAAAGATGAAATGCTTTAGAGTCATTTTCCTTGAAGGGGTTCCTATGTACTCAACAGTCCATTTGAAGGGTAGAAAATTGTACCACAACATTCATAAATAGCGAGCATACCTTGAAAATGCCAGGGCCTGAACCCATGTGAGGGCATGTTAAAAGGAAAAGCTTTCTGAAATGGCACTAAAAGCATACCTGAAACTGAGCCTATAATTAATCCATTAACTAAATATCTTTTCTTTGTAGTTAATCAAAAGAGCCCTCCGTTCTGTTCTCTCTCTCTCTCTCTCTCTCTCTAACACACACACACACATACACACACACACACACACACACACACACACACA
>NW_017731423.1:3199817-3237867 GCF_001890085.2 Hipposideros armiger | reverse complement strand
GGGAATGTTTTTCCAACTAATCTAGAGCAAAATGTTTTCTTGAGAAAATGTGTCACTTTTGACTTTTAAATAATTTCTCAGTTGTCCAGCTTTGTAAAAAGCATTCTGCTTCCTCTTCCTCCTAGATTCACCTTGTCATTTAAACATGAATACTCCATCAATATGTCCAGATTTGGATTCACCACAATTTCTCCCTCTCCTTCAGCCCTTCCTTCAATGTTATCACACAATCTAGTTTACTATGCCTCTGAAATATGGCTTGGCTCTAGACCTTCCTTTTGTTGACAAAGCATTAGGTAAGGTCTTTATTACATACAATAGCTTACAGGTTGTTCCCTCTTTTATTCATCTTCCATGTAAAATTTTTCTTCAATGACTTGTCATAAACTAGTTTCTGAATACATTTTTTTAAAAATCAGGTCAGTTTCCTGCTTATAACTATAAATGACTCTTCATTATTGAAGGATAAGATAATAGTAACGCTTGGTAGATAGGCCTTTGCCTGATATAGTTTTCTGCTGCCTCTCTACCCAAGTATCCACTACCTGCCTTGGTTCTGCACTCCACTGATAACTAACTAAAGGAGCACCTTCATTCATAAATAGGTTGGAGTAGGTGCTTTCCAAGTACATTTCCTTGAAAATCTAAACTGAAATTCCACAAGGTAGATAGGTAGGTTGATAGATAGATCTCCAACATCAAAAAATATATATAATGTGGAATTTAAAATTATTTTTAATTGTCCATAGGTGTGGAATATTACAATATAACATAATTGAATATATATGTGTATATATATAAAAATGCATACAGTAAAACCTTGGATTGTGAGTAACGTGGTTTGCGAGTGTTCCACAAGACGAACAAATATTTCTAATACATTTTAACGTGATACACAATTGATGTCTTATGAGTAGTTTGTTTCCAGAATGAATTATGCTCGCAAACCAAGGTATTCCTGTGTATATATAGTGGAGTTTTTAAAATATCTTTATATGGTTACATCCTAATGCTTTTTCTTACTATGCTTTTGGCCATTGTCACTGCTTTTATACTTATCTGATATATTGGGGTTAATAATGTTAAAATTGCTGTATATAAAAAAAAAAGAAAAAGCCTGAGTTACTCCACTTAAAATGCAGAAAGTTGAAACAAGACTTCGAAAATGCCAGATAAACTACAAAATCCCAACTTTACTAGACTGAATCAGAAAGTTGCATCACAGGACAACCAAGTAGCCTGAACTCTATGAACAGCAAAATGCCTAATGCAACAACATACAGAGCTTTAGTTGATGTTTGTTGATAATATCCTTTAAAAATGAAGGTTGTGCCCACTTTGCCAGTGAAGGCTCCAATTTACCCGTTTGTTAGCTTGCAGCTAGCATGCCAGTTCTTTGATTAAAGCAATGTGTCCTTATGTTAAACGGATTGAAAATTCAATGAATTCAAGGACAATACAAGTAAAGCAAAAGAAGGAAGAAGATAGAAACAGTGAGGAATGTGGAGCATTGGGAACGCATGCCCTTTCTGAAGGCTTTTGTTGCTTTGTTCACTTTAAGAAAGGAAGGCAAGTGTCCATGCTTCTGATTTCTCAAGAGGAACCCAAAATTCCTCATGTTAGGGAAATCTCCCAGTTTGAAAACATGACAACCACTTACTTTTTCTTAACCCCTATGGAAACACAAATCTGATCTCTTCCAATGTTTATTTATCTTATTTAAAATAAGGACTAAAACTAGGGATGACAATTTAAGGTATAATTTCACTTTGTACAATGTATGTTTCCCCAAAAAGAATATATAAAAAAATCAAATTCTAAGTATATCAAAGATACTTGTGATTTAAAGGCAGCCCATAATAAATGTTTTGTCTTATTGAAAATTATTTCCAAATTTGGTCTGATAAATTATGATAAAAAAATAGAAAGAGACTACAGGAAGAACAAAGGGCAAGCCAATGGATCATACAAATGTGTATCCTATACTTGTTTTGCCACAGATTGTACATAGACAAGGCCATCTATATCTCTGTTTCCACCTTATGTAATTTGTGTGCAAGTTAAATCAGATAATATTTTATATAGTTTAAGTGACAATTGAATGAGATAAGATATTTAAGCATTTAGAGAAATGCTTGCTCAAAGGTAGGTATTACTAATAAATATTAGGGAAATTCTCTGGTTTGTATAAGGAATATTTCATATAAAATCAATAACCCAATTTTAGGGAGTTATGAGCATAAGAGAAAAGATAACTTAGGCATATCATTACCTTTTTTAGGTAGTGAAATATGTATAATGCTGACAATTTACTTTAAAACTTATGTCTGTTCCCTAAGCTTGGTCTTGAGGCCATGGTAAGATTGTCAGAGTTTAGTCAAACATAACTAATATCCTTGATCTAAAGGTTATTAAATACCATAGCAGGTCATCACTGCCTCAAGAGACCTTTAAAAACTGAATAGCCAATTTTGTCTTGTAGGAATTAGGTGTTGACTGTCCAGAACAGGACAAAGACAAGCTAGTTGTCCTCCTGTGATTTCTTCCTTCTGATTTCTTCCTGCTGATTTTGATTGACTACTATACAATATTGGACAAAAACACCTGACACTTCTGTGACTTCATCTTGCTTCTCAGCAACAAAGAGGGAATGATAATGTCCTCCCATTTCTAACCTTACAGGAATTATGAGACAGAAGAAGACACATTAAGTGACTTCATGAGAGTCCCTAGAGCATTCTGGAGATAAGTACTGTGACAACATACTGTCTTGCAATCCACATTAAATGTTGGCATGCAATCACAGAATTCTGACTATTGTAATTTAAAACTTAGTCTGTGGCACTGAAACAGCCACCTCATCCAGAGACATGTAAAAGCTTTTCTCTCAGCTTTTAAAAATATCATAGCAATTTTGTTTTTAATTTACATGTTTATACGTTGTCTTGATTGTGTTTGTTAAGTACTGTGTGTACATTCAGGGTCATAAAATATATTCATAGTTTTGTAAAATATTCTTATAAGACAGATGTACTTATTCATCCATGCAAATGTAAGTAAAATCAGCTGATAAAAGAAAAAGAACAGGCTAAGTATGTCCTAAATAAGAACTACTCATCAGACTTCTGCTTCTCTATGGAATGGAATAGAGTCAATGGAATTGTAGTAGCTATATACGATGTCAGAAGGGTAGTAGATTGGGGAGGGGGTTTTCACTTTGTGAAGGGTATAAATGTCTATTACATTGTTTTTTACACCTGAAACTAATTTAAAAAATGGAAAAAAAAGTATAAGCCAAAAATCATAGCTTTCTGAACCAGAAAATTGAAAATGCAATCATCAGCGAAATGCACATAAAAACCACAATTAGGTATCACCTCACACCTGTTAGAATGGATTTTTTTTTTTTAGCTGAGCCATCCTGCCACCTGTTGGCAGTTCAGCAGCAACTCAGCTCAGACCAGGAACTGAACTGCTGCTCTCAGAGCTTGCACTCTTGAGTGAGCTCTTAATCAACTGAGCCACTCAGCTGGCTCCTAGAATGACTATGTGAAAAGAGAAAAGTGTGGGTGAGGATATGGAGAAAAAAATCCTTGTGCACTGTTGATGGGAATGTAAATTGGTGTAGCCACTATGGAAAAACGTATGAAGGTTCCCAAAAAAATTAAAAATAAAACTACCATATGATCCACTTCTGGATATATATCCAAAGGAAATAAAATCAAGATCTCAAAGAAATGCACCATCATGTTCACTGCAGCATTATTCATAATATTCAAGACATGGAAACAACCTAAATGTCCATGGATGGATAAATAAAGAAAATGTGGTATATATGTAAACGATGAGTTATTATTCAGCATTCGAAAGAGAAAATCTTGCCATTTCTGACAAAATATATGGATCTTGAGGACATTATGCTAAGTGAAATAAGTAAAACAGAGAAAGACAAATACTGTATGATTTCACTTATATGTAGAATCCAAAAAAGCCAAATATAGAGAGTAAATGGGTGTCAGAAGGTTGGGAGGGATGAAAATGGGAGATGGTGTTCAAAGGATACAATATTTCAGTTATAAGATGAATAAGTTCTGGGGCTCTACTATAAAGCATGGTGATTATAGTTAACAATACTTCATTATATACTTGAAAGTAGCTGAGAAGAGCAGTCTTAAATGTTCTCAACACACATGCGCGCGCACACACACACACACACACACACACACACACACACATATGTAAATCTATAAGTATGTGAGGTGATGAATATATTAACTGAACTCATGGTGGTAATCATGTTTCAATACATATATGTATCAAATCATCATGTTGTACACCTTAAACTTACATAGTGTTATATGCCAATTATATCTCAATAAAACTGGGGGAAAATTTTAAATGCTATAAATTAAAACAATACATCAGAAATTAAAAATTCCTTCAATGTATTTAAAGCACACACACCTCAGCAGAGGAAAGTATTAATGAACTTAAAGAAAGGTCAATAGAAATTAGTCAAACACACAAAAAGAAGAATGAAACAATCAGAAGAGAGCATCTGAAATCAGCAGGACAATAACAAATGGTCTAATATATGTATAAATGGTGTATCAGAAACAGAGAATAGGGCACTAGCAATATTTGAATAGATAATGGCTGAGAATTTCCCAAATTTGTTGACTGCATCAATCCACAAAGTGAGATAAGTAAATGAAGCAGGACAAATACAAAGCAAAGGACACAGGCACATCACAGTCAAATTGCAAAAAAAAACAAAAACAAACAAAAAAAGCAAAGATAAAAGGAAATTGGAAAAAAGTCAGCAACACAGAAAGGAACATTGCATACAGTGAACAAAGATATGTATGATTGCTAGCTCCTTTTCAGAAGTAGTGGGGGACAGAAGAAAAATGACAGATCTAAGGTACTGGAGAATTTTTCTACTCCTAAATTCCATATGCAATAAAAATATGTTTCCAAATTAAAGCTAAACAAGAACATATTCACAAAGACAATAGCAGACAAGTTTGTCTCTAGTAGACCTGTACTATAAGAAATGCTGAGAGAAGATCTCCAAGACCAACAGAAATAATAACAGATGGAAGTCTAAATCTGTGGGAAGTAATGAAGAAAACTAGTATATATGTGGTAAATAGAAAACACTTTCCTCATTTTTTCTACATGCAAATAGAGATAGATGATAGATAGATAGATAGATAGATAGATGATAGATGATAGATACATACACATATACAGACATACAAACATACATACATAGATACATAGATTGATAGATACATAGACACACTGATACATTGATAGTTACATAGGTGCATAAATGCTTATATCTACATTCTTAAATGCATTTCAAAAGCCATTAACTGTTTAAAGCAAAAATAATGACACCATAAAATGCTGTTGGTAGATATGTAAAAATAACATCTAGGGCAACAAAAGTGTGAATGGCTAAGACATTTATACTATAGAAGAGGTAAATGTAATAACAAAATGTATTTCAACAAAAAAAGATAAAAGCAAAGGTGTCACAGAGAAACAAAGACCAGATAAGAAAAGATTAAACAAATATCAAGAGGGTAGACTGAAATTTAACTATGTCAAAAGCTACATTAATATTAAGGCACTAATTAGTGCTATTAAAATTCAGAGATTGACAGATAATAAAAAAGCAATAACCAATTATATGCTATTATAGTAAGCATTCTTTAGATATGCAGACATAGATTGAAAATAATAGGGTAGAAAAATATGTATAATGCAAGTACTAATCAAAACAAATCATCAAGACAAAAAATACTACCAGACATAAAAAGGAACTTTCTGTAATGGTAAAAGGGATATTTATCATGAAGACATAAAAGTCATAATTTTTGATGCACCAAATAATAGAGCTTTAAAATCAATAAAGCAAAACTGACAAAGCTAGAGAGAAACATGTGAATCCACAATTTTACTTAGAGATTTTTAACATTACTCTTGGGGTAATTGATAAAACTAGTATATACATACACACAAAAAATATGGAGAATTTGAACAGCACTAACAACTAATTACATCTAGTTGATATTCATATACCACACCCATTAACTTCAGAAAATCATTTTGTGCATGAGAAACATTAATCATGGTATATTAGACCATAAAGAAGTTTCCATATTTTTCAAAGAATCATGTATATATAGAGAATGTTCCCAGGTGACAATAAAATTAAATTTGAAATCAATTATGGAATATTATCAGATAATTCCCAAATATTTAGAAATAAATCAAAAACACTTCTAAATAATCCATAAATCAAAAAAATCACAACAGAATACCAAGATGGTACAGTAGGTAAACGTGCTTACCTTCTCTCACGACCGCATCAAAATTACAACTAAACTACAAAACAATCATCTTTGAGAATCACCTAAAATCTTGCTGAACTGAAGCTCTACAACTAAAGATGGGCAAAACAGCCACCTCAAGACTGGTAGGAGGAGTAAAGGCGCAGAACGGGCTGGTCCCACACCTGCCCGTGACCATTAAAGATAGGAAGGGATGTTTCAGCTGTGGAGATTCCCCCCACCCCCCCAGGGCGAGCAAGAGGTCCTAGCTCCACCCCAGCCCAGGGTTCCAGTGCCAGGGAGAGAAGTGCCCATAATTTCTGGTTGTGAAAACCAGCAGAGATTGCGACTGAGATGGAGGGTGGCAGCCCTTCCAGGTACTCCTCTTGAAGAGACCACATGCAGACTTACTCACCAATGGAATAACTTGCTCTGAGCTCCAGCGCTGGGGCAGCAGCTGGAAAGGTGGCAGGGATATTTGGTGGAGAATTGAGTTGTCTGGCTTGGGATGAGTGCTTGAGAGGTGGCTTTCTCCTGGACTGGAGAGCTGGTGGGAGCCATTGTTTCTTTGCTGAGCCCACCCCCTTCCCAGCATGCAGACACAGGTGTCTGCTATATCTGAGTCTCCCACTGATAATTGGCCATGCCCTGGCAATTCAAGGCCATGCCCCACCCCACCCCAATTTCAGGCACACCCAAGCCACTTCCAGTAGCTTTTTTATACAAAACCCCTGCCTTAGCTCAAGCTGCAGACCTTCCTAGGGTTTCCCAAAGGTTTGCAGAACCCAGATAAGCAGCATCTGGCTTGAGCATGTCCTGTACCTCTGGCTAAGCAGTCCTAAACTCAGCACAGCTGGCCTTGGTTCATAGCTTGGTTTCTCAAGGCACATACAAGAATGGTTCAGGTGACAGCCATCTGCAGATTTCTCTGCTCATGCCAGGTGGCCCCAGGTGGGGCAGAAGCTGTGGCTGAACTTTACCTATAGCAGATCCCCTCCAAGGTGGTCCTGGGGCTGGCACATTACCCAGCTGGAGCATTACCCAGCTGCCTCCAACTACAACACACCTAAGGGGTGGATTGGGCAGACAGCAGAGTTCTGCTGAGGCAGATCCTGCTCTGTAGAGTCAGCACCTGCACAACAATTCTTCCACTGTTGTCAAGGCCAGTCCTCATAACAAGTGAGCCCAAGGATTAGTCCTTCACATTGATATGCAATTATCAACCAAGGCTCAACTATAAGAGGAAGGCACACACAACCCACACAAGAGACATATCTGGAGTACATGTCTTAGGTGACCAAAAAGACTCTGGCACTGAACCCCACAGTACACCTACTACACAAGGCCACTCTACTAAGACCAGAAGACATAGCAGCCCTACCTAATACATAGAGACAAACACAGGGAGGCAGCCAAAATAGGAAGACAAAGAAACATGTCCCAAATAAAAGAACACAACAAAGCTCCAGAAAAAGAACTAAACAAAAGAGAGACAAGCGATCTACCAGATGCAGAGTTCCAAACACTGGTTATAAGGATGCTTAATGCTATGAGGAAGAACTTTAACAAAGAGATAGGAAACATAAAAATGGAGATAGAAACATGAAAAAGAACCAGCCAGAAATAAAGAATACAATAATGAAAATGAAGAATGTATTCCAGGGAACCAACAGTAATTACTTGAAGCAGAGGATTGAACCAGTGATGCAGAAGATAAGGTAGCAGAAAACACCCAACCAGAACATCAAAAAGAAAAAAGAACCCAAAAAACTGAGGAGAATTTAAGGGGCTTCTGGGATAACATCAAGCATACCAACATTCACATTATAGGGGTACCAGAACAAGAAGAGACAGAGGAAGGAATTGAAAACCTATTTGAAAAAATGACAGAAAACCTCTCTAACCTGGTGAAGGAAATAGATATACAAAGCCCAGGAAGTGCACAGAGTCCCAAATAAGATGAACCCAAAGAGGCCAACAACAAGGCACATCATAATTACAATGTCAAAGGTTAAAGACAAAGAGAATCTTACCACATTGTTTGCGGGAAACGAGTAAACTTGTCATAGCACTTTTTATACCAAAGCTCGGGAGACGAGTTAACTCAGGTATAGAGAAAAATGCCCGCTTACAAAGTGTTAAAAGCAGCAAAAGAAAAACGGGTTAGTTACTTAAAAGGGAGCTCCCATAAGAATGTTAGCTGATTTCTCAGCAGAAACCTTACAGGCCAGAAGGGATTGGCAGGAAATATTAAAAGTGATGACAGGTAAGGGCCTCCAACCAAGATTCCTCTACCCAGTAAAGCGATCATTTAGAATTGAAGGACAGATAAAGAGCTTCCCAGACAAGAAAAATCTAAAGGAGTTCATCATCACCAAAACAGCATTACAAAGAATCTTAGAGGGATTTCTTTAAGATGGGAGGGGGTTAGGAATGGATGAAAAGAGGAAGAGATTAAGAAGTATAAATTGGTAGTTACACAGTAGTTATGGGGATGTAAGGTATAGCATAAGGAATATAGTCAATAACATTATAATAACTATGTATGGCACCTGATAGGTATTAGATCTATCAGGGTGATAGATGGGAATGGAGTTCGGAACAGGGTGAAAAAAAAATGAATGTATTAAGAAATACAATTTGGTACATACAAAATAGTCATGGGGATGTAAACTATAGGGACTATAATCAATGATATGGTAAAAA
Organism: Hipposideros armiger; assembly: GCF_001890085.2. Lineage (NCBI taxonomy): Eukaryota > Metazoa > Chordata > Mammalia > Chiroptera > Hipposideridae > Hipposideros > Hipposideros armiger. The sequence continues at coordinate 3,228,817 of NW_017731423.1, read as the reverse complement.
ATTTGTATAGTGCCAGGTGGTCCTAGTTAGGGGGATCATTTCCTAAATTATATGAATGCCTAACTACTATGCTGTACATTTGAAACTAATATAAAATAATATTGAATGTTGACTCTAAATGAAAATTTAAAAAAGGGGGGAAAGATCAATAATATTGTGATAGTGTGGTACAGTGTCAGGTGGTTGCTGGACTTATCATGGTGACCACTTCTTTAGCATAGGGAATAAAATAAATAATGTGGTAATAACACTGTATAGAGTTAGGAGGGTACTGTTGAATAACTATGATGTACACCTGAAGCTAATATAATATTGTATGTTAGCTGTATTTTAATAAAAAAATCTTACAGTAATAAAAAGAATCATAACAATAATTATAATATATTTTGAATTGAATGAAAATTAAAACACAACATATCAAAGTTTTTACATAGTAACTGAAGCAACTCTTAGAGGGAATTTTTACCTTTAAGAGCATATAAAAGAAGAATAGTAGAAAAATCATTTAAATGAGACTTTACTCTGAGAAAAAAACAAAAATAAACAAAAAATTTAAACCACAGTAGAAAAATGGGGGAAAAAAGACTGGAAATAATTAGAATAGAAAATATACAAATGATAGAGAAAATCAGCAAAGTAAAAATTTTTCTTTAAACAGATGAATAACACTGACAAACACCTAACAAGACTGGTCAATAAAAAAGAGAAAAAATAAAAATTGAGTTTATCAGGAATGAAAGAAGATTCATCACATAAAATACTGCAAACATTAAATTTATGATATTGAGATTTATAAACAACTTCTGATCAATACATTTGACAACTTAAATAAAATTAACAACTACCTTAGAAAATTATCCCAAACTAAAACAAAATAAAAATCTTAACACTATGTATAGCAAAGAAATAAAATTGGAATAAATAAAATTCTAGATGTCTGCAATGATTAAATTCTAGAAAATACTTAAGCCAGAAATAATGCTAATATTATACAAATTTAGAAAAGAGAGAATGAGAATACAATTTCTAAATTGTTAAATTTAGACATTTAACAAGCCAAGCATAACTCTAATACCAATAGAAGGAAAGAAAATTGTAGATAAATATCCCTAATTAAGTAATAGAAAATAAATTCCAACAATTATTGAAAAATTAATACATCATGATCAATGAGATGTATCATAGGAATGCTTATTTGATTTAACATTTGAATATTAATCAATGTAAATCGCCACATTAAAAGAATCTAAAGGAGAATGTGATCTTCAGAAGTATGGGAAAAAAATTATTTGGCTAAATTCAATTACTATTTGTGATAAAAACTCAGCCAACTAAATATAGAAGAGAATTTGTTTAATCTTATATGGTGTACCTGTGAGAAATTTACAGTTAATGCCATTGTTAACAGTGAAACAATCAACAATTTATCTTTAAGATTGAGAGTAAGACAAGGATGTCTACACTGACTACTTCTATTTAACCTTGTACTGCAGGTCCTAGCAAGTGCAATAAGACCAGTTAAGAAATAAATGTAAATAAATGTTATAAAGATCTAAAAGAAGTGAAATTATCTTTAATCTCAGATGAAATTGTTGCATACATGCAAAACATTATGGAGTTTAATTACAAAAACATTTCCTAGCACTATACAAAAATTTAGCAAGTAAACAAGATACAAAGACCACATTAAATAAAATTATATTGCTATATATTGGCAAAACACAACTGGAAGTAAAGTTTTATAAATAATACTGCTTGTAATATCATCAAAGAACATTAAACACCTTGGAATAAATATAATAAAAATGTTGATGACATCTACATGTAAACTGTAAAACATTGCTACCAGAAAATAAAGAAGTCTTACATGAAAAAGGGATATATCATTTCACATGTTAGAAGACTCAGCATTATCAAAATGTTCATTCTCCTCAAAATGATCTTTAGATTCAATGCAATTCCAATAAAAATTCTATATCAGCCAATATGATGTCAAAAAATAAGAAAGTTAGAAGATATTCAATACCCAATTTTATGACTTACTATAAAGTTATAGTAATCAAAATGGTGTTGTATCAGCATATTTTAGACAAATTAATCTAAGGAAAACAATAGAGTCCAGATAGGCCCATTAACATTATTGATTCCAATCAAAGTACCAAGTCAGTTCAGTGGGGGCAGAATAGCCTTTTCAACAAATAGTGCTCGAACTCATAAATATTCATGTGAAAAAAATGGATTTGAGACATATTTCAACTCTTTAAGTACAATTAATTTTTAATGCATTACAGACCTACACATAAGAGCTAGAACCACATACCTCCCAGAAGAAAACAAAGGAGAAAGCTTTTGTGACCTTAGACTAGAAAATAGTCTGTAGATAAGTCACAAAATACTAACCACAAAGAAAAAAACATGATAATTTGGACTTCTCCAAAACTAAAAATTTCTGTTCATCACAAGATATTGTTGAGAAAATAAACAGGCCACAAAATGGGAGAAATTACTCCCAATGCATACACCTGCCAAAGAACTTGTATTCAGAATATATAAAGAACTCCACAAATCAACAACAAAAAAGATATAACTGAATTAAAAATGGGCAACAATTTAAACACCCTTTACAAAAGAAGATACCAAAGTAGCCAATAAACACATCAAAACATGAAAAGGCACTCAACATCATTAATCATCAAGGAATCACAAACTAAAATCACAATAAAACATCATTTCATAATGTTAGAATGGTATGATCCAAAAAGAATGACAACACCAAACTTTGGTTATACATTGTAATGTGAATGTTGGTTCACAAACTGGCCACCAAACATGGAGGGCAAGGAGAGATCGAGGAAAGAGACAGGCCATTCCAGATTGGTAGATGGCAGATTTAATTAGCAAGGAAACTTACCTGTGAGGCTTGTCTTGGGCAGCTGCAAGATGAATAGATGGCTGCACCTTCCCCCAAGAATCTTAAGAGTTTACACAGAGGCCTTATCAGGGTTCAGTCATTACATCACCTGGATGGCTTCAAAAACATATAGGTCTCTCTAGGCTGTGTCCTTGAATATGGCTACCATTGTGGGAACAGTGGGCAGAACACACATTCCAAGGACAAGGGAGGAGGTGGGGAGCCTCTGATTGCCTGGGTCCAGCTCTCAGGTCAACCAGAAATCATATCCTCTTGATGACCTTCTCCAACAGTGAAAAAACACAGGAAATCAACTCTCATTGCCAGTGAGAGGGCAGAATCATTCAAACACTTGAAAACTGTTCAGCAGCTTCTCATAAATAGCCACCAGATGACCCAGAAATTCAACTCCTAGGTAAATATAAGATAAATGAAAGATGTGTTTAGTATCCAAACATCTTGTATATAAACTTTATACATCATAGTGCCAAACTGTAAACCACCTAAATGTCTACTGATAAAGAACTGGATTGAAAAATTGCTGTATAATCACGAATGAAATACAGTAAAACCTTGGATTGCGAATAATGTGGTCTGTGAGTGTTCGGCAAGACAAACAAAAATTTTTAATACATTTTAACGTGGTAAACGAGTGATGTCTTGCAATATGAATAGTTTGTTTCCAGAACAAATTATGCTTACAAACCAAGGTATTAGCATACTTAGCAAAAAAAAAAAATGGAACATAACTATTTATACACACAACACGGGTGTATCTGAAAATGTTACATTGAACAACAAAACCCAAACATGAAAAAGCATCTGTTTATTTAATAACCAAGAGCAGTCAAAACAATTTATGTCGAATTCAGAAAGTGTCTGGAAGAGAAGGAAAGGGATAAATGTTAGGCAAAATGACCTAAAAAGGAGCATAAAGTGTCTTTCTGGAATGATGGAAATAATCCATAGTTTGTTTGGTTTAGTCATTTCATGGGTGTATACTTTATGGTACATACAGTTGTCAAAACCATCAAACTAAACATTTAATATTTGTGCATTTTTTTGGTATGGAAATTATATCTCAAGAAATACAAATAAACATGAAGGCAAAAAGAGTTAGTGATCAAACTGAAGAAATCCGGGAGTAGTGAGACCCTGAGATAATAATATTCATACCACCCTGTGGAAAAGTGAACTCTCACATATAAACACTCATCTGCTCTGTGGGAGGCTTGCAGTGGCGGAGCATATTGTATAGACAGCCTTGCAAGCGGCTGTGTTTATTTTCGGCTTAAGACAATGAGACAATAACAGGCTGTGAATTGGAGATGAGGAAAATTATTGTGAAAAGATCTGTTAGGTATATGAGAAATGGCAAATGAAATGGGTTTCAGAAAAGAGCAGTCTGAGTGTTTCCTCAAGTGGCAAAGCTTATAAGAAGATAGGAGTCAGATGGTCTTTTGTGAACATAACAGTTTGCACAACCCTCATATTCAAGCACCACCCTCTCAATAAGCTTAAACAACACTGGGCCAAATTTAACCTACAAGGTCAAGAATCACAGTCATCCTTATTTGCATTCACATCAGTAGAAGTAGTAGATTCTTGCAGTTACTACCTAGACTAATTAGCAACTTGGGGGACAGTTGAAATTTTAGCATTTTGTAAATTTAAACAGATCAAGCAATCAGTGAACTGTGGCTAAGTTGCTTTGGTGAAATCCCATGTAAAACAAAATAATTCATCAGTGATTTAGAAAGCTAACACTGGACCCTTCCTCCATCTTTTATAGGAAGAAAGAATATCATATGCTATAGCCAATAATCAATCACAGTACTTAAAAATTTTTAATGTTCGCATATTATTATCTCTGTTTTTCTTATTTCAAATCTCTCAGGAGTACAGAGAGTTTTAACCTCCCCGAGCTTTGGTCTTCTCACTTATGAATACAGGTAAAAGGCTTGCCTAATTCCCATAGTAACCTATGAAGCTTGAAACTGTACTACTTCCTAATACTATATCTCTGTGATTGATGTCATTCCATTCTCATCTCTGCTTTCTGATCTTTATAGCACCCAGCCCCAAGGGTTGAGTACAAGACAAACTTTTAGCATCAATGCTAGTAAAAACATTGATGAGGAAGGGCCTTCTGTTATTTCACTACAAATTGTATGTAGGCAGAGGACTAAAGGTAGAAGCAGCCTGACGTTTCAGACAATCCATCAGAAAGAAAGAAAAGAAACATGTTTGAGGGGAAAGTAGAAGATTAAAAAAGAAATATAACTCACTGCATGAGCTTTAGGACTTGGTTCTAGGAAGAGTTACCCAGGTCACTTTTTGATGGTATTTGCAGCCATTAGTTATGTCATTAGGGTCAGTTTGCTTTCTCTCATTCTCTCCTGGCTAAACCTAATATCTTAACTCCTATGGTTATTTATTTATATTGGATTTTCCTTACTTGAAAAATCCTTCGGAGTTTACATCCACGGAAGGTCATACAGAATTCAGAAAATAGCTATTTCTTAAGTAGCAGAGGCTTGCTAGGTCTTAGGGCAAGACACTGTGGGCGGGGGAAATGCATGGCAAGAAGCAGGGAGCACAAGGCCATTCCGATAGGGTACGTCCAGGTGGGGCACTTGTGGGGCATTGTGGGAAGTCCAAAATCCACACAAAGGGGCATGTACCTACGGTAGAAGCCTGAATGGAGAGCCCGTGGAAAGGGGAGAGAGCTAGGCAGCCCATGAAGAAAATTTCGGGTGAAGAACCAAAGTTAAACATATAAATTCTACACATATTTATTGAGAATATACGATTTGCCAGACATAGAGCTCAGTGCTAGGGAAGCAGTTGTAGAGAAGCGAAACATGAGGTATAAATGATCGCATTTGACTCCCTAATTTGAGAGAGAAATGGCCATGTTGGGAGTGTGGAGAAAATGTGGAAACATGGAGAGAGGAACTGATATATATATATTTTTTTTCCTTTTTTCTTTTCTCTGTTCTGGGTTTTTAATTTCGGCAGCTCTGAATGACACTATTGAAATTCTACTTTGAAAATCCATATCACCTGCTCCTAATTTCAGAGCACCGTCAATCTGGTTGTTTTTTTTTTTTTAAGAATCATGAGAAAATTAGTTTAATTATATGTTGTTTTCTTCAGCAATTTCCTTTAGCAGTACGTGGGATGAGAACTATTTTTTCCTGCTGTTCTGTTGCATCCTTCATACTACTGTACCCACCTCACGTCCGAAGGCCCCATTTCATTAGATGCTACAGCTCTGTGTACAGAGGCTTGGCATTATTATGATTGTAACATTATTTTTTCCTATTAAACAAAAGGTGGCTTATGTAAGTGTTAAAACATTATTGCTTTTTGATTCCCTGGATCCATCAAATACCAGCTTGTGCTGTATGGCCTGGCAGGAAGGAATCGCACGTTAGCATTCAGCCCCGATGTACACAGAAAATAAAACTAGTATTGGTTGTCTTTAAATGTTAGAAATGTGCTCCCTTCTGATGCGGTTCTCTCCTAGAATGCCAGCTAACACAGATAACTCTCCTAAATCCTGTGCATAAGAAGCAGGTGGACAAAAAGCTGTCAGAAACCTAAACCTCACTCTCCAGCCCTGAAACAGCAGGTCAGGAGACAGAAACTTGGGGGCTTTGCAAAGGCTTTGGGAAAATCTAAGAGAAAAGATGCTGAATTATAATCAAGAGGACACAGCCAGAGAGAAGTAGAGGAGGTCTGTCTATAACCTCTAGACAAGTGAACTGATCAGCTTCCCCTGATCCAAAGGATGTCTCTAAAACTGGAGGGGGTACTTTTTTACTCTCAGCGCTGCCTTGGATTTTTCTTTTTTTTTTTTTAAGATTTTTTTTTTAATTGGGTAATTGGGGGGATGGGAACAGTGCTGGGGAATTGGGGGAAGGGGAACAGACAAGTTGCTGTCGTTTTGTTCTTCAATCTAGTTGTGGAGNCTCTTCCCTGGTGAGGCAGATCAGTCGCCGGCTTCTGGACGGCCGCTCACTGCGGCTGCTGGCCGCTCACGCTGGCTGCTGGCTACATGGCAACCCACTGCCACAGGGATTGCAGCCTACACCGTCGCCGGTGACTCACGGCAGCTCAGCTCCAGGTTGAGCTGTTGTTCAGCATCTTAGCTGTACAGGGCAGTGTCACTGGCCCGCATATGTGGGATCCGAACCGGGGCCCTCTGGCATCCCAAGCGAATTCTTAACCATAGCGCCACTCAGTCGGCCCTGGATTTTTCATTTCTTAAATGCAATTCTGAAACCCAGCCATTAATTGTCAGGGACTCTTTATGATTTATGTATGTTAATGTCATTGTCACAAATAATTAATGATGTCACGAAGAACTGTGGAAAGCAGCCTCAGTGTGGCACCATCAGGAGACTGGGACCCTAGTTTTGCTGTGCCATTGAATGACCACCAGCATGACATGAGGCTGGTGTGTCCCATCACGTGGTCCCCAGTGAGGAGAAACTCAAGGGGTGAGTCCAACAATTTGTGTTTCACAGTGTGTGCTCTAGATATTCTTCTAAAAGCTAAAGTATGAGAACCACTGCTTTAAGCAATAGGAGTTTTCTATGACTCAGTTTCCTCATCTACCAAATGAGGGAATTTATCTAGATATTTCACATGTATCTTACTCTAATACATATTGATTTTGTACCATTTTAAACTGAAAAAATTGTCTTTATTGGTCTGTGCCCCTGGGTAGCATAGTGCCTGGCACCTAGTAGGTGCTCATGAAATAAGACAGTTTATTAGATGATCCCTACTCTGAGCTGAAAAAAAAAACCTCACAGCTCAATAGGGAAATATTTCAGCCCTACTATTATTTGTGTATATATATGAATTGGATCTACCAAGTAGAATTTTTCTTAGAAGCATAAGTAAATCACTTTGCCCAGGAGGACCAGGAAGGTGTCATGAAGGGAAACTATGGCTCTTAAGAGTGTTATCATTGAAGAGTGAGTGTGAGAATGCTGAGGGATAAGGAAACTACAAAGGAATTAGGTATGCAAAAAACATTTTGATTTGGGATATGGAAAAGAGTATATAGTAAGGCAAAAACCAATGATGTCCACTCAGAATTTTGTTAAGGGGGATTGTGTATATTTCCCAAACTTCTGTAGCCAGTATACATTTACAACAGCAAGTTTGGATATATGGGAAATATCACATTTTTCCCCTTAAAAGCAAGTTATATTTGACACCAAGCTTCCATTCTGTTAGACTGGCAAGAGAGTCTGTAAACTTGCTCCTATACACACCATTCTCTTTCCTCCAAGGATGGGCAAAGATTAAAGAAATATTGGGCCAAAATAAGTATTAAAAAAAAAAAGTCTGGGTTCTCTGAAGATATTCTGGTTTCTAGGCCCCCTAGAGCAGAAAAAAAATCTTTGCCAGGACTGGAAACCCCAGTGCCTAAGCATCAGTCTTCCTCAGTTTCCAGGAACTTGCCAGAAAATAGGTTGTATGTTTCCTCTGATCTAGGGGTGTGGGAACCTGTACCTCATGAAAGTCTAAAGAAATATCTCCTCTCTTTTGGTGCCCCTCTCTGTAGCATCCTAGGTAATGTCTGATAAAAATGAGTGGTGAATTGTGAGCAGTTTCTATGATGGCTAGCTAGCTTCCGAAAAAGATGGAAATAAAAAAATACAGAGAACAAAGTACAAATGAATTCAGTCATATGCATTTTGTAAAACAAAATCAGTGGGACTGAATTCTTTTTTATATTTGGCGTGTGTAATAGTATTCCACAAAATAAAACCAACATAGGGCCACATCCCCAAAGCACCCTTATTTTCATAATTCAAAGAGCAACCTGCGAGATAGAAAGTTTCCCCTATCGATTCATGGTTTTGTAATAAATGAAAAGTTTGTGCTAGTAAGACCCTCACAATTGAATTAATTCTAACCTAACTCAAACCTTCTTTAAGTCACTACAAACTAAAATATCTCAGGAAATGAGGAATTAACTAAATTTTTTCCTGACATCTATAGAACCTACGCTATGTTTCAGGGATACAGGCTTATTTTCTGATAGTTTAAAGAAACTCTTGGCAAGATGTAGAAGGACTCATTTGGGAAGAAAGTCTGCTACGTGTGATGTTTATGCAGTTTTGTGAAAGAGAGATTCTCGCTATTAGACATGATCACATGGTTTGCTAAACACTAAATTGTCACATTCAGGCAGCTTTGTATATCTGAGTTCTTCCTCTTTAGAAAATTAAAAAGGGATAAGCATTTTTATTAATCTGAGTTTTACAAAAAGCAGCAAATTTTCCCTCCTATCATTACAAAAAAAATTATTTCTGTATCTCCCCTGTTACTCCCAAATACCCCAGCAAATTAGTCTTGGATGGAGACATGACAATACAGGAAAAGGAGTGGTGATACATTTTCTCAGGAAATATTTCGATGCATCTTTGAAGAATCAGTATAATTTCAATCTTTCTAATTTTTTATCACTTTTTAAATAAATATCTCTTGGTGCTGTTCTGTTTTTTTTTAAGTGACACTTTTTTCAGTTTTCAAAGAAGTAATACATATTGAATATAAAATATTGAGAAAATTCTGAAAAGCAGGTACTCACACATATACATGCAAAAGCTGTCCATAATTATATCTCTCAGAGCGAACCACTGCTAACATTTTGGTGTTTATTCTACACAACTTTTTCCCCACATATGCATACATGCACACAAAATCACCCATTATATCATCATGTAATCACCTAGACTTAACTACTGCTAAAATTATAAATAGATTTTTAATACAACACAACTCTATATGCATACACACACTTTACAAAATTGGAAACATACTCAAGATATTAAGTTGTTACTTACTTTCTCCCACATACAACAACATATCATGAACATGTTCTAAAGTCCTTAAGAGTTTCCTTAAGTTAAATGATATAAACAGAATGCAATTTACTTAATCTCCTGTTGTTTTCAGTTTTTCACTATTATTAATATCACTGTGATTAACATTCTTAGGAATAAGTCATTACACTAATCTAATTTATTCCTCAGGAGGAAATCCAGAAGTTGGAGTGCTGATTAAAACTATCCACATTTTAAATGTATTTGGACTAAAATGAATTCTGAATAGAATTTATTAATATATGCTCCTAATAGAAATTAAAATGTCATTTTTCTCACTCTCACAAACACAAGGTATTGTCTTCTTTTACTCTTGCAAAAGAATAATTGATAGTAGAAAATGAATATAATTGTTTAAATTGCATTAGTAACGAGCTGAGCTTGTCAAAATTTTTCATTGTTGATCTATAATTGATGAATTGCTTCTTCACATTCTTCAATTTGATACATGGCTCCTTTATTTTTCTATGGTTGATTTTATTTAAGTAAACTAACAAAATATTGGCAGCAATAAATATAGCTCTTGAAGACATGGTTAGCGGGCCACCCAGGAACTTACTTTCTATCTGTGAATGAGGAACTTGGATCTTTTTTGGCTACTTGTATCATATGTAGGTGAAAAGAAACATGTTTTAAAGTTTCTATTACCTTAAATTATTTTTTTTAATTTAATTTATTTTTTTATATTTCTACTAGAGTGTAGTCCTCTAATCTCCTCCAGAAAATAAGCAAACATGACCTACAAACTCTTGGAAAATACTACTAGAAATCTCAGTGTCTGAGCTCTGTTAGTTTCAAGCTGTTCGCATAACATTTTTAGATTGCCTCTGTAACTCCTTTCCCTTTTGAAACTATGTTCCCATGGATGTATTTTACCAAAAAGGGAAAGATGAGCAAAAGTGAAAATTATTTTTTTCCTACAAGGCTTCTACTATTTCTCATTCTTGAATTATGGTGCAATTTTGCCATGGGAAGTGACTCTTGGTTCCATTTTTTTCTTGGATTTCTTTGTCACAAGACTACGGTATCAAATATTTAAGGTCCTGTATTTTCCATGAATAATAGCACAGTCGATGAGATACAATGACCTTTTCAGTATTCTGTATTGTGACTAGCTATAGTCAATCCATTCATTTTGCTCTTTTATGGCCTCCCTGAGCTTGAGAGCAAAGAGTGAAATGGCTATCCGAATCAAAATATGATGTGCCAAAAGGTCAAAATAGTAAAGTATACTAGTATATTTCATAGAATATATTAAAGCATTAAAATCCTAATATCTTGCCCTGGTGCCAGCATCTCTAATGGGAAAAGAAAATGGCAGTTTAGGAATTTGCCCTTGTGAGAACTGGAATGAATCCAAATGGGTAATGACTATTTCTCATCTTAATTATAGTAAGATTTTACTTCCTAAATTCTAAAGTCTATTTATGGTATTTCATGTCTTAAAATCACTTATGTTAGGGTTTGTTGACACATATAATCTCACCACTGAAGGTGAGAGAACTTGTCTCGTCTATAGCTCTTGCCATCTGGTACGTTATTTCCTATAGTTTCCTAAATCTGTCTAATTTCATCTCACTCTTAAAAATGTGTTTTTATATGTGTATCTGAAGATACATATAAAGAGATAGACAAGTAGATAGAAAGATAGGTAACACTATTGCCTTCCTCATTTCTTTGCTTGTCATATGTGATAAAAAGATTTCAACTTACTTTCACTACGATACTCTGATACGATGCCATAAGGTAGGAACCCTAGCTCAAGAATATTGTTGTTTTTATTTCTTTCTTCTCCTAATCTGTGAGAACCAAAATCTTAGCATGTTTTTATCTATGAGTATTTCAACCCAAAATTATGTTGTGTTGAGCCAATCCTATAATAGTTTAAGGAAAAGTTATCTTTTGGTTAGATGTTATAAAATTAATTCAGAACAAAACTTGCTATCAGGTCTATACTGAAATTTATATTAAATCAGGAGACTGTAGTGGCTAGATTTTTTTGTGTGTACTCTTCCCCCCAACAAAGTGAAAAACTATATACATATTATTTTTATTGATGAGAACAAATACACTTGCTTTGATTATTACTTTCTCTTTATGAAATCAAGTATTCACAAATTAAATTCCATTTGAAATAGCAAAGGAGGGCTGGGAAAATGGATTCAAAATTATAATTAATAAAGGAAAATACTTATTAAAGTTTTCCTACCAGGAGTCAAGTTCAATATTCTGTTTTAAATAATTTATAATGAAAGGAGTATGTCTAACTTCAACTTTTAATTTTTAAATTACATCAACTTTGAAGCTACTGAAGGAAATACTAGTCTGAACCAATATTACAGCAAGAAATAGGTAAATTATATTTTAACACATTTAATACAGAACTGTTCATTAATTATAATTTTAAAATCCCAGAGTAGCTTTTATACTAGAAGAAGAAAAGTAAGTATCTTTGGATTGTTAAGATAATCAAGAACATGAACTTTCTTCTTAACCCCAATTCAGACTATTTTGATAAACAGCAAGCATGTATTATCACTAATGACAATATCAAATTATCCAGCTGGCCTGAGCTTTCCCAACTTCTCTTCGGATTCTCTTCTGACTCTCAGTTGTATAGTTAATTAGCTCATTTTCTACGGTCATCCTTGTCATTGACCACTTAGTCTCTTGCAAATTGAATAAAGAAAAGGAAGAGGAAAACATTTTTCAGTTTTGTTAATTTCCCTAGCACATACAGAATTATCTGCATGGAAACACCATACGTTTTCACAGTTAGCCTTTTTGTAGAATGGTTATGCTAAATTACCTAACAGTGAAGGGATTGTGAGAAAAAGAAGGAGGAGAAGAGGAAGAGGAGAAGAGGAAGAGGAGAAGAGGAAGAGGAGCAGAAGGAGGAGGGGGGGGGAATAAATATGAAATCCCATCACTGAATGGGAATGTAGGAGTATAAAATAGCTGCCAACTCAACAGTGCCCCCAAAACAGAGTCCCCTTGGTTTATGGTGTCATTTTATAGATTTTGTACTATAATGTAATAGGATAATAAATATTTTTTAGATAAGTGATGAATACTCCTTGATTACCACACTTTAAAAAGAATCAATCATCCTTCACAAAATTCTTAGAAAAATACACTCCACTTTCGTATCTTTTAAACAAATTATTCTGTGAATAATGACTTAAAAAAATGTTAAGAGGTCACTGTGAACATGCAGTGAGACAATAATACCTCGGGGACTATTTTAAATGGTTCCAGACTGCTGTGTTTCAAGTTTCTCATACTTAAGATATACAGAGATACTATCTTTCTATCTAAACTGACTAAAGGGGAAGTTCTTTTTCACCATATGGAAAATTTTCTCATATTTTTTTTACTTCATAGGTCTTGGTCTTCTGCCAGTGGCAGAGTCTATGCCATACAGGTGTGTGAAGAGTTTCCTTACAGACCAAAATCCCAGGCAGGCACATAATGCAATATCTCTTAAAATGTTTCTTAAATATGTGTTCGTTATATATTTAGACAGCAGCCTGAGTGATCCCTTAGGGAAGGAGAGAGAAAGAGAACAACACCTCATAGCAGAACCCACCCTTTCTTCTGCTGTTCTGATCTATTCCATTTGCCCCTCAATTTTTCTACCTCATTCAGCATTTTTTCTTTTACTTATTATTATAGAAAAGTAGGGTAAATCAAATGTCCAAATGTCAATTATTTACATTTAACAATTGCTAATATTTTGCTATATTTGTACCATCTATTTTATTTGCTGATATATTTTAAAGTAAACTACAGACAATAAGTCATTTTAGTCCTATGTATTTCATAACGTCCTCATACGGAAAATTTCCTATGGAAACACAACATCATTATTACACCTGAGATGATGAAAAATATTTTTAGATGGCTAACAGCCTACACTTAATCAGCTTTTCTAAATGGTGGCTTAGAGATGGATCAGCTGTTATTACTCAAACCTGAATTTTGGAGTGTTACTCTAACTGTAATGTCACCTCAAACTGCTCGGAGTAGTCCTCCAAACCACATGGATTGCTCCTTCTGAGATCGATTTTGGTAATGAGACTGTCTCCATTATGTTACACTCCCAGTAATATTTCAGTGTATAAGTGATCCATGAACAGTGTTCTTCTTTGCCATTTCAGGCCTTGAAGGCTTTAAAGGAGACACCCTAAGTTTGCTTTGAAGTAAAGAATCATCAGAAGTCAGCACCACAATTGGAGTTCAGGAGACAAAGAAATGAAGTAGAAACAAAGACCTATGTCGTGATCAGGCTTGTAAAGCAGGGAAAAAGCTAAAATGGTGAGCATCTGTGAAGTTAATGCTTACACACAAATTTCTAAGCTTTATAATTCAGCTGTTTAAATAAACCCTGATAAGAATCTTAGATTGTTTTTGTTCAAAATGTGTCTAGCAGCCTCTCTTGTTATACAATATCTCTTAAAAATATGTTTGTAAAGATATATTAAATAATGCCATATATTTTTAAGAGATATTAAATAACTCTACCACCCTATCTCTTTGGCAGGAGTTTCAGTGTTTTAACTGGAGTTGACACCTTGTGCACCAAACGGTAACTACAGGCATTGATAGCAGTCATGAATCAAGGCTAAGACAGAACACATCTTCAGGGCTCTGAGCCCTAAGACATGTGGTAGGAATTAAAATTGCTGTTATCATACACACTTATTCCTGAAGGGAATCTGAATCTGGAAGACCAAAAGCTGACAACAAGACTTGTGAGTAAAAGATAAAGTCTTTTTTCATCTTCAGGATAAAAGCTGATGTTCAGACTGAGGATTTCCAAGAAGTATGCTAATTACAATAACTATAGAACTATGAGCATATGGGATGATGACATTTGTTTATTTTGTTCTTTAGACTCTATTTATAAGTGAAATCATATGACATTTGTCTTTTGCTGTCTGACTTACTACCCTCAGCACAATACCCTCTAGGTCCACCAATGTTATTGCAGATGACAAGATTTCATTCTTTCTAGTGGCTGAGTAATATTCTATTGTATATTTGTACCACCTCTTCTTTAACCATTCATCCATCCAGAGACACCCAGGTTGCCCTCGCATCTTGGCTATTATAAATAAGGCTGCAATGAATGTATGCATGAACATGTTCCCTTGAAATAGTGTTTTGGGTTTCTTCAGATAAATAGCCAGAAGCGGGATTATGGCTGGATCCTCCTTTGTCTCTTGTTGTAGTCTTTGTTTTAAAGTCTATTTCTGTCTGGTATAAGTATTGCTACCCCAGCTTTTTTTTTTTTTTTCCTTTTCCATTTGCAAGAAAAAAATTTTCACATCCTTTTACTTTAAGTCTCTGTGTGCTTTTTGACCTGAAGTGAGTCTCTTGTAGGCAGCCTATGTAAAGGTCTTGTTATCTTATCTACCCTATGTCTTTTGATTAGAGCATTTAATCCATTTACATTTAAAGTGGTTGTTCATAGATATGTAGTTATTGCATTTTATTATTCATTTTTCTATCTTTTTTTATCTCAAAGAAGTCACTCTCAGATTTTTTTGTAATACTGGTCTGGTGGTGATAAGCTCCTTTATCTTTCCTTGCTTGGGAAGATCTTTATCTGTTCTTCAATTCTAAATGATAACTTTGCTAGGTAGAGTAATCTTTGTTGTAGGTCCTAGCTTTTCATCACTTTGAATACTTCCTGCCAATCCCTTCTGGCTTGCAAGATTTCTGTTGAGAAATCAGCTGACAGTCTTATGGGAGCTCCCTTGTGGGTGACTAACTGATTTTCTCTTGCTGCTTTTAAGATTCTTTCTTTGCCTTTATCCTTTGGCATTTTAATCATGATGTATCTTGTTGTGGGCCTCTTTGGGTTCATCTTGTTTGGGGCTCTCTGGGCTCTCTGGGCTCCCTGGACTTGAATATCCATTTTCTTTGCCAGATTAGGGCAGTTTTCTGTCATTATTTCTTCAAAGAGGTTTTCAATTCCTTGCTTTCTCTCTTTTCCTTCTGGTACCCTCTGATATGAATGTTGGTTTGCTTGATATTGTCCCAGAAACCCCTTAAGCTATCCTCATTATTTTTGGATTTTTTTTTCTGTTCTGTTTGGGTGTTTTCTCCTATCTTATCTTCTAAATTGCTGATTCGATCCTCTGCTTTATCTAATCTATTGTTGATTCCCAGTAATGTATTCTTCATTTCAATTTTTGTATTCTTTATTTCTGACAGGGTCTTTTCTATATTTTGTATCTTCATTCTTATCTTTCCTATCTCTTTGTTGAAGTTCTCCCTGAGATCACTGAGCATCATTATAAGCAGTGTTTTGAACTCTGCATCTTGTAGTTTGCTTGTCTCCATTTTGTTTAGTCCTTTTTCTGGAGCTTTGTTCTGTTCTTTTATTTGGGACATGTTTCTTTGTCTCCACATTTTGGCTGCCTCCCTGTGTTTGTTTCTATATGTTAGTTAGGGCTGCTATGTCTTTTGGTCTTAGCAGAATGGTCTTATATAGTAGGTGTTCTGTGGGGCCCAGTGGTACAGCCTCCCTGGTCATTAGAGTCAGGTGCTCTGGGTGTGTTCCTTGTGTGGATTGTGTGTGTTCTTGTGTTATTGTTGAGCATTGGTTGCTGTTTGCATGTCACTGGGAGGGACTGACCCTCAGATTCATAGATTTGAGGAATGGCCATGATTACAATAAAGGAGCTGTTGTGAAGGGGCTGACCCTATGGGGCAGAATTCACTTTAGCAGGGCTCTGGTGCCTGCCCAGTGTGTCCTTTGGGTGTGCCATTCTTGGAGGTGTCAGGGTGACGCTCCAACTTAGTTCAAGGCTGGCCACTGGTGTACCAGCCCCAGGGCCACCTGGGAGGGGTCCCACTGCAGGCCAAGTTCAGCTGCAGCTTGTGCCATGCCTGGGGCTACCTGGCAATAGCCACAAGACAATCTGCAGGTGGATGCAGCCCATGATGTGCTTGGAGGTGCCTCAAGAGGCCAAGCCACAAAGCAAGGCCTGCTGCTATTATTGCTGGGCTTAGGGCTGCTCACCAGAAGTACAGGATGTGCTACAGCCAGGTGCTGCTTGTTTAGGTTATTTGAACCTTTGAGAGATTTTGGAAAAATCTGCATCATGAGCCAAGGCAGAAAGTTTGTATGAAAAAGCCACTGGAAACAGCTTGGGTGGGCCGAAAAGTTGGGTGAGGAGAAGTCTCAGAATCACCAGGATGGGGTGAATGAACAGTATTAGCCAGGTTGATGGAGACTCAGATATGGTGGTTGCCTATGTTTACACACAGAGAAGGGGGAGGGCTCAACAAAGAAACACTAGCTTCTGCTAGCTCCTCCACCTGGGAGAAAGCTGACCCTCCAGCCCTCATCCTGAGGCCAAACAACTTAGTTCCTCTCCATATGTCCCTGGTGCCTTTCGAGCTGCTGTACCAGAGCTGGAGCTCTGAGCAAGTGAGTCCATCAGTGAATAAGTCCAAGCATGGCCCTTTAAGAGGAGTGTCTAGGTGTGTGGCTGCCCCCTGGCTCACTCAATCACAAACTCCACTGGTTTTCACAACCAGAAGTTATGGTTACTTTTCTCCCTGATGCTGGAACCCTGGGTTGGGGATCCTAGTGTGGCACTGGGACCCCTCACCCCTCCCGGTTGGGAGGGAGGAAGCTCCACAGCTGAGATGTCCCTCTCAATTTTTAATGGTGACATGTGAGCATGGGACCAGCCCATTCCACATCTCTGCCCTTCCTGCAAGTCTTGAGATGGTTTCTTCTGTGTGTATTTAGCTGTAGGGCTTCAATTCAGTTAGACTTCAGGTGATTCTCAATGATGGCTGTTCTGTAGTTTAGTTGTAATTTTGATGCGATTGTGTGAGAAGGTAAGCACAGTGTTTACTTACTCTGCCATCTTGACTGGAAAATACTTCTCTCTTCAATTTTGAGAGGAACAGTTTGCCTTGTGATCTCAATTTTCTGATGAATCTAAGAAGAGTTATTGATTATTTTCAGTTTGTTCAGTTTTTGTCATTGTTATTATAAGGATTAGAGTGATGCCTTCTAAGCTCTTTACATAGTGGACGAGAAACCTGAAGTCTTAAAGAGTTTTGAATTGAACAATGGAGGGAGATAGTGCATCCAACAAAGACTTTATTTACAGATAATCTAGTTAGCCATAATTTTACACTGGGTCCATAATTGGTATTTTCTACTGTAAGAATTTATAACTTCTCAGAAATCAGTTAGTAAGAAAGATAGATTTCAGGGTACATAAAAAACAAATGCCAAACAACTGAGGCTTGTAAACGTCTTCTGAAATCTTTATTCTGGAACCTGATGAAGAAGAGAATAGGGAGCAAGTGATGGGCTTTGCCAGGACATACATTTCTAAGAGTTAGCACTAAATTTTGAGTTGTTCTGGGGTCATATCAATAGAAAATCATTACCAAGTCACCATTGGGTAAGGAAAATGTATAATAAATAAGCTGAGAAGTGAAAGCAAAAGGTTCAGTGCCCTGTAGGATGGCCCAACAGTATAACTGACCTAGTAGAGCAGAAGAATAAACTGAGGGTTAGAAAAGGAGTGGCCAGGTTCAACATAAGTAGAGAAAGGTATGCGGGTAGTTCTGCAAATAATTCTATAAACATAGTCTGTCTGCCTCAAAGTCTCTCTTATGTCCTGCTCACTCTATTTCAAAGGACCATGGTTATATCTACTAATGAACAGCTGTCAATGTCCTCTGTCAGCTTTTAAGAAAACTCAAAAAGTCCACTCACCCTCCCAATTCAAAATATTCTCTACTCAGATAAAATGGGGTCTAAAATTCTACCTCTGTTAAGGAATTCTTAAGGTTTTCTCTTACTGTGATGTTTTTAAAAACATAAACACTTCTAAAAGGACAAAAACATTTATTTTACTAGTATTTTTATTATTTATCAATGCTGCACTCTTCACAACAAGAGCACGATTATGAAAACTGTATACTGAGGAAGAGAGAGAAAGAGAAAAAGGAAAAAAAAAACTTTTGAAACCTGCTGATGCCTTACAAAAAGGGGAAGTTGGAAGATAATTTGTTTTTTGCAAATTTGCACATATGTATAAATTTATGTGCATACATACATGTATCCAGAAGTGGTGTTACCGGCATCAGAATCCCAAAACTTTTTATTTGAACCCCTTATATGATATTTATTGTTTACAAATACTTATAACATATGATGCCTGTGTTTGTTATTCCTAATAGGCTTTTTAACTCCTTGAGAGAAAAAGGTGGATTTTACTGAATTATGGGTGAATGAAACAATCAATTAGTCCCTTATATATTTATTGAGACATTTTTATATGCAAGATGTGCAAAGTACTAGATCTGATTTATGAAGTTAACCATTAATAATTCTTGGTAACAATTCATTCATAGATGATTGCTGAAGGAATTAGACTCTTTCATTTACACAAGACAGAAAACCCACAATTAAAAGGAAGTAGACTCGAGGACCATAGATGCCTCATAAAATTAGAAAATGCATTTGGAAGTTTTTTCAGTCTCTTTTAGATACTTACTTATAGGAAAGTTCAGTGCAAAAAGGGCATCATAAAAGATTCTCAATACTTCCATGCAGTTTGCTAAATTTGACCAGGTCTCTTGTTGGTAATAAATCACATATGTATTACTTTATAACTGGAGTCAACTGAAATTAGAGACCGGATATGCAAAAATACCCTGTGGCTTTGGAACTTTGGAGAATCAAAAGCAATTTGCCTGTTCACTTGCTGCTGATTTAAAAAAGAATAGCATCTCAATTGTTTTATTAATTCAGTTTTAACCAAACACAGCCCATAAATTTAATAATCCACAAGATTTAAGTACCTGCCTCATATGCCAATATTCAAGTAATATCTTTGCACTTTTGTTTTTGTAAACACAGAATGTGAGAAAATATTGCCTTTAACTTAAATAATTATGATGTTGACATGCTTGCCATTATAACTCCATAGTACTATAATATAACTAGCTCCTTGCCTGTTCTCTCTTTCTCTCCCTCCTCTCTTTCTTTCTTTCTCCACTATATTGAGGTTTACTATATTTAAATATGATGATAATAGATCAGCCTATGATTAAAAGAATTATGATTCTAGACCATTTGCATTAGCTCCTAAAACACAGTGAAAGTAAATAAGTAGATGATGGGTAGGTAGGTAGGTAGGTAGACAAACAGATAGACAAAAACAAACCATTAAGCCCCTCCATCTCTATCCCCACAACAAGAGTCCCCACAACAAGGATATCCAAGTTATCCTTGGATAACTGACACTATTTTCTCCCTCACACAAGTTAGAACCAAATGGAGGGAAAGAATATCTTGCAGTCCCTTGAACTGCTTTTCTTAACCCAGAACTCCTTGAGTCTCATGATATCGACTAATTTAACATGACCATTACATAGTACCATTGCTTTACTATCTTCCCAGCTTGCCTAAAGATAAAACAAATCTTGGTTATTTGTTAAAAACATAAATTCTGGTCACCAAACAGAATTTACTGAATCAGACTTTCTCAAGATAAATCTTTGTAGTCTCTATGTTTGACAAAAACCCCAGGTAATTCTTATTATCAGGAAATTTTGGAAAACGTTGACTTTTATTTAAAATTTATCTCAGAAACTATCTTAAATAGGAGTTATGAGCTAGAAAACATCTCAATTATTACAAATGATTAAACTGACACTTAGAGACATTAAATGACTTGATGAAAGTCACAGAGTTAAAAAATGGCAGGGCTAGATCTTAAGTCCATGTTTTCTGACTCCGTTTTTTTATACTTCTCCACCAAATGTTCAATTGCTTTCTACACTGCTGACCACATAATTGCTAATCAAGATAAAAGCTCTAGATAAAATTGAAAAGTAAAAAATAACCTTCTCTTAAAACTCAGAGTCTCTCTGCTACCTCCTGGTACCTTAATTCCTTGCACAGATTTCTTGAGCCCTCTGGCTCTCTGAAGCCTTCCATTCTAATCTCCTGCTGTAACTCCTTGCTTTCCTCTTGAAGGGTACAGTCTTAAATATTATCTTCTCTTGCCTACCTTCCTCCTTCTCCAGCAACCATGGCCAGTGTCTTCAGATGGACAGCAAGCTAGTAATCCAAAGCTGAGATATAGAATGTAAAAATCCCTGAGAGTTTAATGGAACTAGAGCTAGAAAACTGGACTCATGGTGGCCTGAGGCAAAACATTTCACATCATTGGGTCTTAATATGATCAGATTCCAGAGCTAGAAGAACTTAGCTCAAGCTCCTTATTTTAGGAGAAAGGAAACTAAAATGCTAAAAGTTAACTTAGTCATTCAAATAAAATTGTGAAACTAAAATGTGTAAAGTAATATGTTTGAGAATATAATGCCTTTCTTTGTCCCTTGCCTAAGCTGGACTCTCTTTTTCCTAGTCCATGCAGACAAGGAAGTAACTCATTCTCTTATTTGTACAACTTCTCTGTGACAGGCTTCGCGCTGAGCACTTTTTACACAATATCATTTTACTGAACCTCAAAACAACTTTCCATACTAAATTTTTTAAATAACTGTTAATTGATTTAAGAAACTGATCCACACGCTAAAAACCTGTTACTTTTTGCCGAAAAAAAAAGAGGCTTGGAGAAAAAATTCAAACTTAGATTTTTTTTTTAAATTCTAAGCTATACCCCTTCCTTTGTCACCTTACAACAGCACTTTTCAAAATGGTTAAATGCTTCTTAAAAACATTTGAAACAAATATATGCTAGGAAACAGAATGTGTTTGTGTACAAAGCTTAGAATAACTAATAGGAAAGGTCATTGATAAAGGGTAAGAGATTCATATATAAAGACAGCTCAATGGGCCAGAACAATAACCCAAATCAACAGAGTGAAATGTTGACCTACTCCAAGAAGTCTGCATTTAGGTGGTTGCATAGCAGATGCAAAATGCTAGAAGTGCTAGCATGAACTGCCTGTCATTCAAAAAGTCTTCAATGTTTATGTCTTGTCAGGTGCATTTAGAGGTCTTGGGATTACAGCACCTAATATTTACAGAAATGTATACATCAGTGGGGAGTGTAGGGGTGAAAATGCAATAAATGCATAGAACAAAAACCAAATAAACTATTTTAGGAACTATTAGGTCAATACAAAGATAAAGTAGGGTACCGTGGTAACAAGTGACTGAGTGGATCCCTTTAGCTAGAGTGATCAAGGAAAGTCTTTGATGAGGAGGTAGTAGTTGCACCTAGTCCCTAATAAAAAGCAGGCAGCTTGCAAAACTAGCTGGGAGGACGGTGGTCCACGCAGAAGAAACAGCAAGCATAAAGACTCTGAGATGGAAAAGACGTTGGTATGTACAAGGGACAAAAAGTATGTCAGTGTGGATACTGTATCATAAACAACTGAGAGAAGGAATTTGGACACATATACTGAGCCTAGAGCATGTAGGGTCTTATAGGTCACAGTAAGATTTGATTCTAGACATAATGAAAAGCTATTGCAGGATTTTATGCTGAGTAAGGACATGCATTGATTCACGTTTGAAAACATCACTGTGGTTGTTTTGTGGAAACAGTGTATAGGGAGATGAGAGCAGCAGCAGGGAGGTATGTAAGGAAACCCCTGCTAGAGTTTCATAAGGATGATGTTTTCTGGGACTTTTTGTAGCAGTAGAGATGAGAAATTGTTGAATTTTAGTTATATTTTGGCAGATGAGCTAGCAGAATTTCACTAATAAACTAGGGTAGTGTGGACTGAGGTAGAGAATTATAATTGCTAGTTCTGCTTTGAGATGCCTATTAAGGATCCTAGTAATGATTATTTGTCTGTATTAGTTTGTTATATTATACTTGACCACTGAAGAGATGTTTGGGTGGAAATATTTTAAAAGTTCAGCAGAATACAAATAGTATTTGAGTAAATTGGTTGCAATTACCTAGTGAGAGAGTGTAGATAAGCAGGATCCGAAAGCTGAGGGCTGAGGCCAGAGTCCTAGGGCATTCTGTCAATTAGAGATTTCATAGATACCATGAGCTACAAAAGGAGATTGAAAAAGTACAGTTAGTGAAGTGAGAAGAAAACCAGAAAGGTATGGAATCCTGGAAGGAAAAGAAATACGTGTTTCAGTATGGATGGGATAATTGATCATGTTAAATTCTGTGGAGGACACCAGCCATATGATGGAAAACTAACAATTAGCCATGGGAGGATATAGATTAACTGTGACCTTGCTAAAAACTCTTTATATAGCATAATGAAGTCAAAAGTCCAATTGGAATAGGTGGGGAACAAAATGTAAGGTGAGTAAATGGAGAACACAAATATAAGGAACAACTTTCATGATTATTTTTCCATGAATAGAAACAGAGAAATAGTATCATAATTACAAGGCTATATGAGGAAAAGGGCAATATTTTTAAAGCTGTTTTGAAAGTACCAGCAAAGAGTGGATACGTGATGATTCAGGGAAAAGGGGGTTTAATGACAGAGACTAAAACCTTAAGATCGCAGATGGTATCTGTGGCACAAATGAACTTGGCCTTAAGTAAGGACATCACTTTTCCTATAATAAGGGAAACTACAATAAGGAAATTATAAGGGAAAATACAGTAGGGTGATGGAATTTTTGGTCAAGATGAATGAATTGTCATCTAATTCCATCTATTGTGTGCAAGATCATCAGCTAAAACAATGTGTAGAGTGGGTGCTAAAGATTTGAGGAGAATTGTGAAATTGTCACTTCAGAAAGTTGCTAAGTAAATTGAATAGGAAAGTTTAGCAGGATCGTCTGCCAGTGTTGAGATTTCTTTTGATACTGTGAACATAAATTTAAAATAAGTCCAATTAGTGAATTTTTTCTGATTATTGAGCTATGCATTCATAGGTACAAAATAAAAGGATAGTTGAACTAATTGGGGTTGGGAATATTCCAAGTGAGTAAAATCTCAGATGGAAGAAAATAGAGAACTTACATGGTTTGCAAGAAAACACTGGGCTGAAATTTAAAAATCTAGGTTTCTAGGGAGAGAGAGGACCTGGAGTGATTGATGGATAGTAAAACAGCATTTGTATAAATGGACTGTAGGTTTTCATGAGTTTGGAGAACTGATGGAGTAAGAATATTTAGAGCAAGTTGGGAGAAGAAAACCAGAGATTTTGGAAATCCTTGAAACTAACATTTTGGGAGTAGTGTAGGTATAAGAAATAATATTTGACTGGGTGGCCAAGTGAGATTGAATTAAATGTTGTGGGAAACAAGTAGATGAAGGTTCTAGGAATAAAGGGGCTGGATGTATCATCCATTTGCATGAGGAAATCTTGAAAAAAAATCATAGCTATGGAGAAGGAGACAAGAGCTAGATATTCCATGAATGGGGGAAGCAAACAGGTTGTCAGTAGATGATAGTAATGGAAATGAGAGCTAAAAAAGTTTTAAATGTTGAACTTAAAAAGGTTAGTTTTTTTAAGGAGGAAGGAGAGTGGTTTTCAAGTACCAAGAAGAAATAGGAAAGACACTTGAGTTATGGGGAGTGTAGAAGAAAAAACAGTCTTCATTCAAGGGGTTACAATGATGTAGTATCTTCAGTCACAGTCACATTTCATTTAAGCAAAAGGATAAAGGGGCCATTCAGAGAAGGGGTTGAGAATAGAAAGGAGTATATTTGTGATTGTGATTCCAAAAGATACTGAAGGATTTGAGCAGGTGGAAGGGTTGGGAGTTAGGATTAGATCAGTGAATGTAAACAATTTCAAGGGGATAATCATTTGTATTATGATGTGTGGCACTGAAACTTGGATTTCAGTTGACATCCAAGGATGAAGGTATAGTGGATTAATTCTGGATATCAGAAAAGGGATTTAAGACTTTGAAGCAGCTGCTCATGGCTCTTGGGGTGAAGATAAACTCAGTAAAACATGGGATAGCTACACACTGAGAATTTGGCTTTGCCCCTGAATCAAGGGGCTGACTCACAGATGCAGAGAGGTGATTGGATGATACAATTTTATTTGAAAAATATGCAAAAGATGTAAAGGTTTTAACTGCATATGAGATTAATAAAAGCTGAAAACATAACTTCACCAAAGAAAAAAAAATGTATTATTTGACCACATAAATAAAAATTTACTGTTCAGGAAAAAATTAATGTATCCACTGGAAGTAGAATGTATCCAAAGCATCATGGCTAATTCTGGGCTTTGTCCTTAAAGAATAACATTGGCAAGTGAAAGTATATCCCCAGATCACTAATGTGTGTAGGTGTGCTGGAAAGCAGGAAGTGGTCATGAACATGTTGAATGTTAACAAGATTTCCAGGGCTTTGAACAAAGCCATGTACCAATAAACAGAAAGTACTACCTCAGCAGATACAGAAATACAGGCACCTCTGGATGTAATAGGACCCTTCAAGAGTATAAAGGACAGATTCTTTAGAAAATCTGATCTCTCCTTTTAAAATGATAGTTCTAAAAATATTACCTATGGGCTTTGTGTTTCAGAATAATCTAGGAAGTTTATTAAAAGTCTGTGTTCCTGGGTCTCATGCCAGACCCATTTAATCAAAATCACTGAAAATGAATCCAGAAATCTGTATGTTTTAACATGCTGTATATCACAACTTCTCCCCCAATTTAATCACAGGAAAACTCAATTAGATCATAAATGTGCTAATAGGAGACTCTTGACAGTTGGTAGATTTAGTACACTATTACACTATGCTATTATATTGGATAAGAGCTAGACTTGCCTTGGCTCACTGATATATCCCATGGACCAAATAGTGCCTGGCACAGGGTGGGTACTCAATAAATATTCAGTGAATTAATGACTGAAGGAATGAACATTGTCTGTAATCTAGATTTAAGCTCTTTGTCCTCTCAACTCCAATGGGGGATATAACTATGGATTAAACACCTCTGGTTCTCAGTCTCTGCACAGAGACTCCTTCCCAGCTAAATGTATCTGTTCTAGAAAGGAGTTGCTCTATTATTGAGCTCCTACCCACTTAACCTTCCCTCAATTCTCTCATCTTTGATTGTTGAACCTCCTATTCCAAACTAACTGACTAAGAAAGGGTCAGCTATTTCATTCAGTTATGCAAACTCAATGTTTATACATACCTGACCAAATCACCAGGCTGGATTTTAGTTATTCATTTATAAATTGGTCAGAACAGTCTCACCTGACCTGAGAAATCCTCAGGGCTTCCATCACACCAACCATGGTTAAACATGGCCATGTCATGGCCACTTCTAGAAAAAAATGGAAATAAAAGTTGCCAAGCTAAATGGGGCCTTTCATTTCCACTAGTTGCAGGACAAACCCAGGAGAAAGAAAATAAAGTTATTCTGAATTTTTCTAAGGACAGATTTAAAACTAGTGAGAATAAGTTATAGAAAGAAGATTTTGATTCAAAATAAAGGAGAGCAATCTAAAATTAATCTCCCTATTATAGAATCAACATTCAACTGTCTTAAAGAAGCCAGCTCCCTCTTACTAAGATAATTCAAATGGAAGAGAAATAATAATTTATCTAGAATAGAATCATAAACCTTGAGGAACTTTAGAGATCAATTTTATATACTATTCCAACCTCATTCTTTAATAAGTGTGAAATCTGAGGTATAGAAAAATTGAGATCTGCCGAAATCTATATAGCTTATTAAAGCCAGCGGTAGGAACATAATCTAGCCTAAGGGCTTTGTCCACACATTCCCTCAAATTATAGAAGCAATACCTGCTTTGGTGTATGATTCCAAATGTTTTGTCTAAATTCTAAGACTGACAACTCCATATTTTGAGCTCATCCTTTTTCTTTTTTGTTTATATTCAGAATTTTATAGTTAATTAATTTTACATGGAAATGAAGTGAATCATGACTCAATTTGCATATTTGCAAATTGAAAAAAAAATCTGCCTGAAAACAGCTTAGGACAACCTGTTATTTACTGACAAAGAAGGTTGTTTTTTGGGTTTTGTTTTTTTTTTTGGCAAGTAAAACAAATTAAATGGCAGCTACCTTCTTGTTGTGCAGAATAGTATCCTACCCTTGGGCCTGAGAATACGATTTTGCCAATGGCAGAGAAAGGAAATAACATTTATGGAACGTCTGCTTGGTAGGTGCTTCATATATGTAATCACATCTAATTTTATTTAATCCACATAATATCTCTGTGAAATGACTATTACAGCCATTTTACAGATGAGGAAATTGTATCTCAAAATGGTTTCGTGCCATGTTCAAAGCCCTGTAGATAATATATGGCAGAACAAGATTTGAAATTAGGCTTTAGTTAGAGGGACCAACTGTTCCAATTTGCTCAGGACTGGGGAGGTTCCCAGGACATAGGACTTTCAGTATTAAAGCTGCAAGTTCCAGGCAAACTGAGATGGTTACTCTCCTTCATTAGCCCAAACACCAGGGAAAGGAGAAGAAAGTTCTTTCCCAAGCTCACCAATGCCAGTAACTCAACTGGGGGTGGGGTGGGGTGGGGTGAATGGGCGTTGTGATATAGCATGTTAAGACATACAGATTTCTGGACCCATTCTCTGTGATTTTGATTTAATGAGTCTGGAATCTTAAATTATTTTTATACATAGATTCATAGACCATATTTTATTTATTTATTTTTTTTTAAAGATTTTTATTGGGTAATTGGGGGAATGGGAACAGTGATGGGGAATTGGGGGAAGGGGAACAGACAAGTTGCTGTCATTTTGTTCTTCAATCTAGTTGTGGAGGATGCTGCTTCACTGGCCCAAGTTGGCACCATCATTGCGCTCTTCCCTGGCGAGGCAGATCAGTCGCCGGCTTCTGGACGGCCGCTCACTGCGGCTGCTGGCCGCTCACGCTGGCTGCTGGCTACACACGGTAGCCCATGGCAACCCACTGCCACAGGGGCTGCAGCCTATACCGTCGCCGGCAACTCACAGCAGCCCAGCTCCAGGTTGAGCTGTTGTTCAGCATCTTAGCTGTAGAGGGCAGTGTCGCTGGCCCTCATATGTGGGATCCGAACCGGGGCCCTCTGGCATCCCAAGCGAGTTCTTAACCATTGCGCCACTCGACCGGCCCTCATAGACCATATTTTAGAAGTAACATTTTAGAAGGAAAAATCAGACTTCCCAAGCAACCTGTCCTTTATACTTTTAAAAGGTCCTGCTATGTCCGGAGGAGCCTAGACACCTGTATTTGCCAGTATTGTCAGTAACACTTGATTTAAATATCATCATCATTGTGGAAGCCTCTGCTCCAGCTGTGTTTGGCAATAAGGGGATAAATACAGTCTTCTCCTAAGGAAAAGATGGAAAGTCATTCTATGGTCTTTGCAGCCAAAGGCCAAGGTTGAGGAATACCAGATATGCACAAGCCATGAATCAGGTATCTGCATGGTCCTTTCTAGCCAGTAGTTCTCAAACTCCATGTGTATAAGAAGCACTCAGGGGATCCAACCTGTGGGTCGCCACCCCTTCAAGGGTTGAAGATCCTTTCACAGGGGTCACCGTGTACACGTATGTGGGTGTATCTGCATGTGGGCGTATCTGCATGTGGGCCTGGAGACGGATAGAGGAGCGGTGTCTCGGTTCCTAAGACCATCGAAAATATGTGTTTTCCGATGGTCTTAGGCGACCCCTGTGAAAGGTTGAGAACCGCGGCAATAAAGTATGCATGTTCTTGTGCTCCATGTTCTAAGAGTTCGATTTTAATTGGTCTGAGGTAAGGCCCAGTATGATGGTTAATTTTATGTGCCTAACTGAATGGGCCCCAGGGTGCTGGGTATTGCTGTGAGAGTGTTTCCAGATGAGATCAATATTTGAATCAGTAGACTAAGTAGATTCCCTCCCCAACGTAGGTGAACACTGAGGAACTCAATAGAACAAAAAGGCAGAGGAAGGAAGAATTCGCTCTCTCTGCTGGCTGCATGAACTGAGACCTCAGTCTTCTGCCATTGAACTGGGACTTACATATATACCATCAGTGTTTTTCATTCTCAGGACTTTGGACATGGATGGAAATTTATACCACTGGCTTTCTGGAGTCTCCAATATGCAGATGGCAAATCATGAGACTTCTCAGCCTCCATAATAACATGAACCACTTCCTTATAGTAAATCTCATTCTCTCTCTCTCTCTCTCTCTCGATATATATATATATATATATATATATATATATATATATATATATAT
>NW_017731423.1:3173693-3199512 GCF_001890085.2 Hipposideros armiger | reverse complement strand
ATATATATATATATATATATATATATATATATATATTTGGCACAATATATCCTATTCATTCTGTTCCTTCAGAAAACCTTAATCAATACATTCAGAAATATACATTTTATATGTTTCTTCCTCCCAACTAGTTGATTCTGATGCTTTCTTGATTGCCTGATCTCAACTATAACCTTCCATTTACTCTCAGCTTATTTCTGTACCTAACATGATACTAGACACTGGCTTGGGAAGGCAGATTTGAATAATACCAGATTTTATAAAAGCAGATTATAAACTAGTTAAAGAAATTTTTAACCCAGGTGACAGTAGATTCAATCATATGCCTGTTTTGTTGTTGTTGTTATTGTTTTGAGTGGCAAATCCATTTTGAAACTGTCCCAAATGAAAAGTACCTGGATAGGAAAATATTTTAGATTAAGCATTTTACCAATTTCTTCTCCTTGTCATTCATATTTCAGTGTTAATTTTCTAAAGTCTTTTACACAAAACAGTTTTAAATTCCATACAAGGCAAATTGGGCAAATTCCATTTCAGAATTGCAGTTATGTTGACACACGGTAATCTTATTAGCAATAAAAGGATATTACCTATAATTGAATAGCTCTGCAATTAGCAAATTTCAGAGCCAGAAAACACCATCATTCTTCAGTTTTACATTTGTTTTTACCCGCAGCAGGAAATATTTGAATTACCAACAAAACTATTAGCATGTTCTTGCTCTACTAAATGAAAAAATATCTTAAAAACTGCTTCACCCAGAATAAATATTAACTACAGTTCATGCAGATAAGCTTAACTTTAGCAATTAGGACTCGTACTTTGATAAATAATATGTGCATTTATTTTAAGCAACATTACGTCTGTATTACCCCAAAACCGGACTGGGTAAAATTCTGTGTTGATAATTAAAGGCCAGGCTTCCATTTATTTAAACAAATATATCTGTGGGACAAAATTAAAATATTCATCTGGGGAAATTATATTTGGTGTCTTCATGACAGTTGTATAATTGGGTCATTCTAATATTATCACACACACACAAACACACACACACACACACAACTATTAATATTTCTTTTAAAATGGATTTAGTTATGTTCCAGGGCTCAACATCACCCATGGAACAAATTACATTAAAATTACAATTAACTTCCTCTCAACTGTCAGCAGAAATCGATGTTGCTGTGTACATACTGCCTCTTCCTCAATTTTATTAAGCCCCTTTCAATTATGAGGAAACATAAATTGGAAGGATGTCACTATGTCATATACAGTATTAAAATGTACGAGAACATTGACCCTGGCCTCTAGAGGTTATGTGAAACGCCATTTATATGCACAGCTGTACAAATTGCCTGAGTTTAATGCTAAATTCCTTGGAAAATCATCTTTCCTGCTCTGCATCGGAGAAAGGACAAGGTTTAAATTTTTAATGTGTTCCTTAGCATACAAGCCCAGTCAGCAGTGAATTAGTGAGCAGGCCAGCACAGACAGCTTCTTTTGGGAGTGACAGGTTTTGCTGTTAAATACAAGAAGTGACCTGAGTTCACGCTTAGCTGGAACCAGACGCCAGAAGAGCCAGCTGAGTGAGTCCATCTCGCCCCCACGGAGGTTGTCTTCTATAAAACTACTCCTACATTCATTCTTCAGAGTCTGTCTCCAATCCATTCCTCAATGTTGGCCAAAACAGCATCCTTTTGCTTCTTTTGTGTATCAAACCTTTCCTCATAGACATGTACTGGTTTTGAAAATATATTTTGAACATCCTGAAAGAGCACCACATTATATTGAAAAACAGAAAAAAAGAAAACCCAAATGAACCTGGCCGTGGATGGAAATCTCGTGTCAGAATGTAGCTGTGGGAGCAATCCCTGTAGTTCAAATCCCATGTGACCTTTCACTGGCTATCGATTTACTTATCTTCCATGCACCTCAGGTTTCTCCTCTGGGAAAATTAGGAAAATAGCCCTTTATTTAAAAAGTGGAGATGATCATAACATCCCTACAGGATTGTTTTGAGGTAAAAGGCTTAGTAAATGAAATGTAGTAAGTACTAAAAAAAAAGTTATCTATTTTCAAGAGATTTATAACTTATGTTGTGATTTGTTTTTAAATTACCACACACGATCTTCTTTTATATTGAACTGAGATTTGTCTTTTTGTCACCTTTACATCATTCCTTATTGAAGACAAACTTAGATGCCCAGTAGCTGGTGAGCTTCCCATTATAGAAGGTTTTCAAACAGGTTAACACCCAAATGGAAAGGTAGAAGGAGATAAGAAAAATGGAGGTAGGGTGGGCAGTTTGAAACTATAAGACAGATATCAGAATTACTAAGGAACATTTTCAAAATGTACACGTTAAGGCCTCATCTTGGGGGATAGGAACAAGGGTAAAGTAGTTAGAAGACAAACTAGCCCTCTTCTCCAACCCTGTTTAGAAAGTTACTAGGCCATTGTTAATTTTGAATTACTCAGGCTGAGTGACATCTTGAGTCAGGGTTGGAGATGTATATCGAGATTGGTGAGTCTCAACCCTGTACACATTAAAGTCACCTAGGGAGCTTTTCAAAAGTACTAATGATTAGGCCTCACCCCAGATTGGTTAAATTAAAATTTCTGAGAGATGGGCCAGGGCATTGAAGCTTTTCTAAAGCTCCCCAGGTAATTCTAATATGCAGTCACACTTGAAAACCAGTGATCTATAAAATCTTACCTGGATAACCTTAAAATTTCATTTTTAATCTGCAAATCTATGACTTGCAGCACTTCAAAACCAAATAAAAGCAAATCTCCAAGATAATAATTATCAAAATAATAATTATGTTGTATAAAGATACATCCTAAAAATAATATCAGTTTTCACTTGTATAGTGAATAATCTCGTTCATTCAACTCTAAACAACGACAGTAGCTGTGCTTTAGCTGACTCCAGTAAGATTCCATAGTTGATTAAACGTCAAGCTGGGACTCAAGTTCAATTCTTCACATTCTTGAATTAGTTCTGTTTCCACACTATCACCATCAGCTAGTTCCCCAGGTCCTCTAGTGCCTAATTTTGTTTGCATTAATAGTCAGCCTCCATCTCTTTTAACTGGTTCTGTGTTAGTTTAGCTATCAGTTATGACTTTAAGCCAATCTCTAACTTCTAACAGATACTTCCAGACCAAACACCCTTTATGATTGCTTTTGTTGACAAATTATGGTCCCAGAAGACTGGTGACCACTTGGAGTTCAGTGAATCAAGACTTTGATTACTCTCCCAGTAATTTCATATGCAATAATTCTTAATGCAATAAAATAATCAAGTTACCTTTTTTTTTAAAAGCAAGAGGTAACATTGTCTCTTGCCCCAACACACACAAATAAGATATATATTTTAATTGTAGGGGGTAATGAGAATTTCAATAGCCACGTCATGGTGCTAAAATTGAGTTTGACATTTCTTAGTTAATTGCACCAACAATGAAAGTGGTTACAACCCTTAAAAACATATCCAACTTTCACTTCTAGGAAGATGAAATAGATGCACTTTTCCTTCTTCTTCCCACGAAGTACAACTAAAATCTTTGTTTATATGTACAACAAAAAAATGAAGACTCTGAATGGTAAAGAGGATAAGGAAGACCACCTAGGGAACTCAGGACCTGAAGAATAACACAGAGGTGAATTCCTGGGTTTTCTTTTTGCCTCAGCAGCTGAAAACATCAACAGGCACAGACCAAAGAGACAAAACAAAGGCTAATTTCTAAGCCAGTGGACAAGGAATTGGGCATTTGCAAGATAAAAAACTATGATGCAATAACTTTTCTACTTCAGCCAAATACCACAGGAAACAATGCTATGACCCTACTTCCACCCACATAAAGAAAGGCCAAGTAGTCTTAACTTCCACCCCCACCAAACTATAATGAAACTCCCCCAACTCCCCCTGCAACCAGATGCTATCAGAATAGCCAAATAGGGAGATGGGGCCTTGATCTTGATTAGATGATAATAAGAACCCCACCACTGCTATGTCAGTAGAGACCATGTGTCAGTAACTAATGACCCATTCTTCTGTGCTCAGGTGTTGCCAGAGGAAGCCCAGTGGTAACAAGGCCACATGTCCCCATGATCTCAGTGAAGGCCAGGTAGGGAGCACTAATGAGGCCCTCCTATCCTCAGACAACTACCAGTAGAGGGTTATTGGAGAGCAGGAACCCCCACCCCACCATGACGAGAAGGCTACCTCAAGTATCAACAGAGGCCAAGTGGGGAACATTGACTATTACCTCCACCTGGCAGTGAAAGACATCCTCTTCTGTCCCTGCTAGAGCAGTGCCGGTGGAAGCCAACTGTAACAGAAGCATTGAATAAGGTCCAGAATCTTGTAACATAATAAAAAAAAGGCCCAGGTTTCAATTGAAAATAACTCATTATATCAAGACCCAGCAGGATCTCAAGCTGAATTTAAAAAGACAATCAACAGATCTGTATTAGTTTGCTAGGGTTTTCATAAAAAATGCCGCCATCTTGGTTGATTAAACAATAGGAATTTATTTCTTCTCAGTTCTGGAGGCTAGAAGTCCAAGATCAAGGTGTTAGTAGGGTTAGTTTCATTCTGAGGCCTCTCTCCTTGGCTTGCCTTTTTCCATTGTCTTTTTCCATTGTCTTCGCCTCATCTCTCCCTGTTTCTTATACTCCGTTTCTTATTAGAACACAGTCATCTTCCATCAAGGCCGTATGACTTCATTTTACTTTAACCGCCTCTTTAAATACTCTATATTCAAATAAAGTCATTTTCTGAGTTACTGGGAGTTAGCGCTTCAACATTTGAATTTTGGGGTGGGGGGAACACAATTCAGTCCATAATAAATGCCAATTCTGATGTGACAGAAATGTTGGAGTCATCTGACAAAGATTTTAAAGCAAACACCATAAAAAATGTTGCAATGAGCAATTACAAACACACTTGAAATAGGACAAAAATAGAAAGTTTCAGCAAAGACAAAGAAGATATATGGAAAAATCAAACAAATTTTAGAACTGAAAAATATGATAACTGAAATTAAACCTCAATGGATAGGATTCTCAGCAGACTAGAAAGGCTGTGGAAAGAATCAGGTAACTGAAAGATGGAACAATAGAAACTGCACAATCTGAACAACAATGAGATAATTGACTATTAAAAGCAACAACTACAATAATAGATCCTCAGGGACCTGTGAGACTGTAACAAAGATCTATCATTCATGTCATCAGAGTCTAAGAAGGAGAGAAAAAAGAAGAGTGTGTTTACAAGAGGTCGAACAAATGCTAAAAACATTCCAAATAAGGCAAAAGATGTGAATCAACTGAGAGAAGGTGAGCAAAACTCAAACAGGATAAGCATAAAGAAATCTATATCAAAATAATCATCATCATCATCATCACCATCATCAAAAAAAAAAAAAAAACCTACACCAAGACACATCAAATAGTCAAAACTCTAAAAACTAAAAATAGGTTTAAAATCTCAAAAGCAATATAGGAGAAAAAATTCAAATGACATTAAATTTCTAAGGTAAAACCATGGAGGCCAAAAGGAAGTGGCATATTTTTCAAGCACTGAAGGAAGAGAACTGTCAACCCTGAGTCCTATATCCAGTGAAAATATCCTTCAGAAATAAAAGGGAAATCAAGACATTTTCAGATAAAGGAAAACTAAGAGAATTTGTCACCAGCAGACCTATTTCAAAAGAATAACTAAAGGAATGTGAAAAAAATATATAATAAAAGAAGGGTTTTGGAACATCAGGAAGGAAGAGAAAACATGGTAAGCAAAAATATAATTAAATGCAATAGCCATTCACTGAATTTTTGAAATTATGTTGACAGTTGAAGCAAAAATTATTAGCAATGTTTTATGTGGTTCTAAATATACATAGAATAATTATTTAAGATAACTATGTTATAAATGATGAAGGGTAAAGGTTGCTATACTCCATTTAAACTCCAAATAAAATGATGATACCAGTAAATTTTGAGGTACTTATATACCTAAAGACAGCAGTAAAAAAAGCTATGTAAAGAAATACATTCAGCACCCCTTTTTAAACAAATGATAACATATCTACATTTTGGAAGAAAGTATTTGCAAGTTACATATCCAAGAAATGACCAGCATCTAGAATATATAAAGGACTGTCAAAACTCAGCAGTAAAAAACAATCTAATTAGGCTATGTGGGAAAGATATGAACAGAAATTTCACTAAGGAGGATGTACAGATATCCACAGCAAATAAGCACATAAAAAGTGCTCATTGTCATTATTCATGAGAGAAATGTAAGTTATAATTTTTATAATGATATCAATACATACTTATCAGAATAGCTAAAATAGAAAACAGCGCCAATACTAACTTCTGGTGAGAATTTAGAGAAACTGAATCACTTATAGTTGCTAATGGGAATATAATATGGTACAGCCAGTCTGGAATACAATTTGGCAATTTCCAAAAGTGCAACTATGATATGATTCAGCAATTGCTGGACATTTTTTCCAGATAAAAACTAATGTTCACACAAAAACTCATCCATGAAAGTTCATAGTATTTGTATTTGTAATCCCCCAAATTGAAAATAACCTAGATATTTTATGAAAGGTGAATGGTTAAAAAAACTGTATTAAATTCATGCTGTGGAATACTACTCAGTAATAAAAAAGAAACAAGTTAGTGATACACACAACCTGGATGAAACTCCAGAGAATTATGATCAGTGGAAAAAAAAGTCCTAAAAGATTGCATACTGTATCACTTCATTATATAATATTTCCCAAAATACATAATTATAGAGATGAAGAACAGATTAGGTGTTGCCATGGGTTAAGAAGGTGCTGTGAGGTTGTGGGGGGGAGGACGGGGAATGAAAGTGGGTATGATTTTAAAAGGCAACAGGAAGGATCCTTGTGGTGATGTAAATATTCCGAATCCTGACTGTATCAATATCAATATCCTGTTTATGCTATTGTACTATAGTTATCATTGGGGAAATTTCTTAAAGGCACATGATATCGCTCTTTATTATTTCTTACAGCTGCACATGAACCTTCAATGATCTCAAAATAAATAGCTTAATCGAATGATATAGTCCCTTCCTCAATTTGAGCGTCATAGTGAATTAATCAAATTTTAATTTGTAATTCATTTGCATAATGTTTTAGAACTAATAAAGTTATGAAAACTTCTATACTATTTGCTGTATTTTCCCCAGTATTTGACAGCCTAGGGTGAAATGTCTTCATGTTCATTGGGCCTTGGAGGATTACAAGAAATATTTAACACTACTCAAACTAAAAACAAAACTACTCAGGTCCTGGCCTTTTTTTTTTTTTCTAATGGAAATTTTTACCTTTTCTCTCCAAGTACTGAGTCTATAATCATAACAGGTTGCAAAATGAACAAATATTCACAATGGTATTTATTGAGTTCATATTATAATTAATGAACTGAACTTGGTTCCATGGTCTTAGAAAGAAAGATCATATAAAGATTCCTTCAGAACTTACATGGAATTATTGAAATTTTCTAAGCTAGCATAACATTCAGAATTTTGTTTTCGTATTTTCTGTTTTTATAAAATTATAATTATATTGAGTTAATACTTGAGGTATTTCTGTATGTCAAGTACTATTTTAATTGCTTTCTATAGGCTAATCATTCATCTCCACAGCAACTCTAACGATGGAACTGTTTTTATAAGCATTTTTATAGTTAATGGCACTGTGCCATAGAGGGGTTAATTTACTTGCCTAAAATCATATAGCTAATAAATTTAAAAGCCTAATTATAATCCAAGGCTGACTGGTTTCAAAGAGTACACTACTAAGAATTAATATTATATAATATTCATCAAATCACAGCATAATATAGGCTTTTCGACATATTTATAGGAAGCAAAAGGAATCTGGAAAGATCATTACAAACTGTTGTAGTGATATCACTCATCCGTCTGTTGCATCCATAACCATCTTAAATCACAGTCACATTAGTGAGGGATCTCAAAAACAATACAAAAGAAGCAAAATGAACTTCAGCTCTCTCGTTAGTAATAGGAGTTAAAAGAAATGTATTATTCAAGCTCCGAGTGGTTAATGGCTGGGGAAATTGGTGGCCAAACTGGAAGTCAACATGGATTTTCTGTGTTCCTAATCTGTTTCTGTTAACCTAATCTTCTTCTCTTAGGAACAGAAATGTAATAGAGTGAAATGACTACTCTGATGACATCTGCCCCTGTCCTTTAAAAGCCATAGGCATCGCTGGGAAGAACACTGCTCCTTATTGTGATACTATGCTCAAGGGACCTCAGGATCATACATCCAAGCCCCAATGTGATGCAAAGATTAGAAAAAGGTCACTTAATCCCTTTTATAAACTGTGCCTATCCCTAATACCATGATGTATCCAGGAGACAGGGCAAGCAATGGTTGGCTTCTTCCTTCCCCCAGATGAGCTTGTCGGAGAGGCTTGTAGGGCTTCATGCAAATGAGCTTCTGCCAGGCCTCCTCCATCTACGTGCCTGACATGCCCGGGCAATGCTGGTGATCAGACCAAGCCACACAGTGCCACTGTCATGTTGCAAATCTAAAAGATGAATATGTACAGTGCACCATGCAAAGGCTATCATCTGTTTTGCCATTTAACTACAAAACTGAAAGTTCTAACATTTTGACTTACAGCCTTTGGAATTATTATCAACCTTATGAAAATCTACAGAAAAAGATGCACAAGACACACTTATATTCAATTTATATATCAATTTATATAGAGATATATAGATATACACGTATATGACATAGATTTAATTTACATCGTATCCTGTGGGTATTTTCCTTTTATGCATGGGTCTATGTACAGGCAGATATAAAGTCATTGCTCTGCATGTTAAATATGAGTTTTTTGCAGAATGCATTTTGATGAAAATGAAGTGTTGAATTGACATTGAATGAGCAGCCCAAACAATCTTCACCAGTTTCTCCTAGAACATAGGTATTCCGTTTAGTCAGTGTCTAACCTCATTGATTTTATAATAAAGATCCATTTCAATTTGTCAAAGCCTTTCTGAGAAGGAGGCCCACCCACCTCCTTTAGCTCTGTAATGACACGGTGTTCAGTGACAGAGAGCCATGGAAGAATGGACCCTGATTAAAGTCTGTCCTGAATCGGCGTGACTGCGTAGGTCAGTATCAAACCTGGATGACAGATGCAAAGTTCAGATTGGCCATACAACAAGCGTGGTCACTAATCAAACCTAAACAAAGTGCCACAGCTCAACATGAATCAAAGCTGTTAAAACTTGGCCACGCTTGTTCCTGACCCTGGCTCTCTGCAAAGGCTGGAACAGCTCATGAAAACCTGTGACCATCAGGTGCTGAGCCCTCACTGTCCAGGGCAAAATTAGACTGTTTTAATATCAGAGTGACTAGGTGGTTTCCCTTGACACTGAGAATTTATGCCATATTTTGAAATTCTAGAGCAGTTATTGAATTAAATGCAATTATAACAAAGAACCAGGGAACCCATAGAAAGTAGCACTTCTTAGAGTTATATTATCAGTATACACCTCCCTCTAATCATAATTTAATCACATTCCAAAGCATTTCTTTTTAATTTGTATACCTACAGATACAATATATGAAACAAATAACTCAGGGCTCAGTACAATATTCCAAACCCAATGTAATTTATACAGAAGGCTGGATATTTATTACTGATGCTAGAGGTTATTAAGTTATCTGAAAGGTATAGACTTCATTTCTGTTTTCAAGAAATAGAGATTTATATTGCTTATTTATTCCCAGCTGTTGAATATCTGAGTTGTGTTCAGAAAAGAGATTAAAAATATTTCATGATATCAGTGGCCAACATAGCAGCAACTTGGGGGATTTCACCCAATTTTTATCCAGAATAGGTTTCTGAGTGAATACATGTGTCTATACTGTATGTCTGATTGTGAGTGTCAGGCCCAATAAAAGACGCATGTTTTGACAGCCTATCATGGAGTATTTTATTGTTTCATTCTTTTTGAAATGTGGAAAATTCAGTTCTTTAAGGTATTTTTCTGACTCAGGTTATTTCCATTGGAATAGTATAAACCTTTTTAAGAGCCCTGACCACAGGACTAAGTCCCCGGACCCAGGTTCCAATGTAGCTTTGCTATAAGCTTTTTGTGTGGCCTCAAGTAAGTCATTGAACCTTTTGCTATCTATATTTTCTCATTTGTAAAAAGAAGCTGGAGTTTCAGAATCTCATTTTTCTATGTCTATGAACAGAGCTATAATGAATTGAGAGTGATTCCTGGATAGCCTGCCTTTTAGACATGGAGAAGATGAATCTGAATTGTTGCTACCCACTCTGTATACCAGGTTTCTTGTTAACACATACAATTACTCATGCCACAGAATTTTGAATGCGGGACCTATTAAGGGTGCTTGCTGATGTGCCTATGCAATCTCAGGAATCACGGACTTTGGCAATGACTAAAATCGGAAGACATTTTTGCAACATGTATTTACTCTTGAAATGGAAAGAGCTCCAGCTTATACATCAATCTTTTCAACCTCTTGGGTAGTAACAATGCCAGCACAGGATTATGGAAAACAATGATATATACTATAAGGATAGATCATTGTCTGGAGATAGAAACATGCATCTATATTTCTGTCCAAAGCTTTACTAGAGCATGCTTAAAGAGGTTTGGAAATACCTGAGAGTAGGAGCATGCGTTCAGGAATCTTGGCAGACATTTAATCTTGCCTCTGTGTTTTATGCTATGACTGCAGGAAGGCTATGTCCTCACTTATACTGTCTATAACCAGAAAAATAAAAGTACCCGGTGGCAGGGGAGGATAAGGGTGGAAAGTACCCAGGGCCCAGAGTATTGAGCTCTAGTCCCAAATCTAATACAAATAAGCTCTGTGATGAAGATCTGGTCATTTTACAATATTGAGCCATAGAATTAGGAGAAAATTTACAGTAGTCCCCCCTTATCCATGGGTGGTATGTTCTAAGACCCCTGAGTGAATACCTGAAACTCGGGCTAGTACCATACCCTATTTGTTGTATGTTTTTTCCTATACATACATACTTGTATGTATAGGAAAAACATGATAAAGTTTAATTTATGAATTAGACATAGTAAGAGATTAACAACAATTACTAAAAACAAAATAGAATAATTTTAATAATATACTGTAATAAAAAGTTATGTGGATGGCTATGGGGTCATTATTAAGTAAAATCAGGGTGACTTGAACACAAGTACCGCAATACCAGGGCAGTCGATGTGATAACCAAGATGGCTACCAAGTGACTAATGGGCAGGGAGGTATGCAGTGTGGAGACGCTGGACAAAGGGATGATTCGCATCCTGGGTAGGACTAAGTGGAACAGACTGAGATTTCATCACATTACTCAGAATGGCATGCATTTAAAACATGATTTTTTTTATTTCTGGCATTTTCCATTTAATATTTTCAGACCATGGTTGACTGCAGGTAACTGAAACCAAGGAACGCGAAACCAGTGATAGGGAGTGACTACTGTGTTATATTAATCTTCAAAGTAAAATTAGATTATCTCTAATACTCTTTGATATCCTCTCTTTTATACAACTATTGACTCTTACGTGTGCCGTGTTGCAAAGATTAATGGGCTGGGTCTTGTTAAAAACTTCTAGGTAAGATGGATTCTAAACCAAAGCGTGGGAAGCAGCTCTTCCTTCAAGATGTTTTTCTTCTCCTTTCAGTGTCCCATTCTGCTTCACGCTTTTCCTTACTTCTCAGGCTCCTTCTCTATTCTAGGCCTGTTCAGGCCAGTGGTACACTATGCTTCAGAACTTCCCAGCCCCTACTTCTTAAAACATTTACTTTTCTCATTTCCTTTCTCCTCAGTTAAATGTTCAGTTAACAAAGCCAGTTACATAAACTAATTCCTCATACATTCCAGTACAGGAATATAATCCTTGAGATAAGGGAAGTATATAATGTGAGCTCAACATTCACCAGACTTTCCCTTTCCTTTGGTCATTCATAACCTCCTAGTCCTCCATAGCATGCACTTTCTCTATAAAATAATCATAATTTTCTATTTCCAGAATATTCTTCTTGATTACGGTGGTAGCATCTGTAGCATTCATTTATCTAAGGTGAAGATCAGAATGGCTCGTTCTGATGCTTTAGGTGAGAGGCAACATTTTCAAATAACATCTGACTCTTAGCACCTCCTACTCTGACTTAGGAGGCAGAGTAAAAAAATAGTAAAAGCTTGGTCTCTAGAAACAAAACAAGATTTCAAATCTCTTTTCTGCCAGCTATAAACAAAGTGACCATGATGGACAAGTTGCATAATATCATTGGGTCTTAATATTCCTTTTTATTTGTAAGGTACAGACAATAACCTCTGTCTACCTTATACAGAGGTTTTGAGATTCTAAAGAATTTACATATAAGAAAGCACTTATAATCTTTTAAAGAAATATAGTTTTGATAGACCAAGGAGCACAAACATCATGATGATGACAATAACGCCACACGATTGGACATAGCACTACTATTACCATTTAACAGATATTAGATTCTCATCCCCACTTACTATTTAGAATACATCTGAGCTTGCTCTATTTAGATAGCATATTTCTCTGATGGGGCATTTCATGCTGTATTTCCTGCTCCTGTTGAAATAAATATAAATGAAGTAGAAAACATGTAGCTATGGGAAGGATTTTTTACCCTAAATTTCTTATTTTTCCCTTACTTTCTTTTAAATTGTTTCTCACTCACACTAAGACCTAATTTGCCTACCAGTTCTGCTGCTTAAGTATATTGATTCTGACTCCCCTCTGGTGTCTACTGAGATACAGCTCAAACAGATCAAGAGAAATGCAAAAATGTTCCCCCAAAGTGAAATCAGCAAAACATTCACAGCAGTAAAAAGAAAGCTGGTGGAAGGAAAGGAGAGAAAATAAACAGTTGAAATAGGTAGACAATGAACTGTCCCCCATCAGCCCTACCTTCATGAATTCTGTTCAGTGAATGGATAGATGCATGGAAATGTAAGTATGTAGATGATGTTTAATAATCACACGTTACATTCATATACAAATAAATGTGAAACTTACATTATGCAAAATGGTTGTTTGTATATCTAATCTTCTGAGGCTAGAAATTGGAGGGGCAAAGGACTACTTTTTGCAGTATGACTCATAACAACAACAAAAATAATATAGCTGGATAGTCGGCTCAGGGATTTGAAGAAATTCTGTTTTGTGATTATTAAGGCTGTGACTGATTTCTACCGTACTATGGTTTGTGATTATTTTATTTTAATTATCTATGCATCTTCCAAGATATTTTGGAAAAGGCTTCATAAATAAGTGATTATATTTGCCATTTTAGTCCTTATTACTGTCCCTGGAAACAGTGGGATGTGATCCACAAGGTTACCTAACATTCTTTTACCGTTCTTTGTACCCTAAGGTATCCCATAAGTTTAATGTCTTTTATTCCATCACATTGAAGGTATAAATGATATTTTGCTGGGTCACAGAGGTGATGTCCCTATTATATCCTCTCATCAGATCACTGACACCATAAACTGTAATGGCTTCTTCAAAACTATTAATGTATGTGGCTTCAGCCTGCATAGGGGAAGTCCTTAATCCTGCAAATGGTTGTTAATAACTTACACTGACACAGAGCATTTTCACCTCAATCTTAAAGTAATGTATATACTATACAGAAATTGGGAATCCATCCCCTGCTGCAATGACACGCATTTCTAAAATGGAATGCAACAGCTGGATAGCTACTGCTCTGTCACAGGGCCAGAGATGAATATTGTATTTAATATGAGCTGAATTAGGCTTCTGAAATCCACTCTCGCTTTTCAGTGAAGATTAAAACAGGTCACTGTGACCAATATTTCTTTGTTTGGAAAAGGTGAAGCTACCAAGTTTGGTATTTCTCCTTTTTCTGGTTCCTTTCTTGGGCCTGGAGTGACACTTAAAGAAATGCTGGATCAGACAGTGAGCATTTTTATCCAGAGCATCCAGAAGGAATGTCATCAGAGTTAAAAAAAGAGTGAAAGACGAGAAACAAAGCCAGAATTTAGAACTATAGAGCAAT
The DNA here is from genome assembly GCF_001890085.2 of Hipposideros armiger. Taxonomy (NCBI): domain Eukaryota; kingdom Metazoa; phylum Chordata; class Mammalia; order Chiroptera; family Hipposideridae; genus Hipposideros; species Hipposideros armiger. Next base: position 3,185,362 of record NW_017731423.1, on the reverse strand, counting down.
ACCAACCATAAGCAGGACAGAGCAGGTAAAAGTCAAGTCAGGAAAAGAAAAAGGCCAGGAAGTTTTCCTTGCAATAGGTCAGGGCAAAGAATTTAGGATGCCAGCCATGACCAAAAGGGCATGAGTGTGGAGAACTCTATTGGTTGCTTACACTAAGGTGCTTGCGTACAACGGTGCCCACTCTGTGACCTGCACTCATGAATAATGGAGACATTCCCCTGGCTGGATACATCTTATAGGTCAATCATTATTTGTTTTTTAATCTTAGCATGGAATCTCCTCTGTTTTATGTGGTACGTTGATTTTAATGTATCCTAACAATCAATCGATATGAACTATGCATAGATTACTTAATTTATGGTGATTACTCCAGTCTCTTTTATGAGTATAGAGAAAACACCAAACCTTTGATTAAAATCAAACAAACATAAAGACACATTGAGTTTTCTAGTTACAACTAAACCAGAACATTGCTCTTCTGAAAAAAACATTGGACTTGGAAGCAGAGACTTGATTTTAAGTCTGAGCCTTGTCATTTTATAGTTATGTGATTTGGACTCTAATTTGTAGTCTGAAAATTCTCATATGAAAAGTGAAGACAGCATTACCTAACTCAGACTATTATATTAAGAATCAAATGAATTAATACATATAAAGATCTTTGGAAAAATTAAGCTACCACATACATATGAGAGATTACCAATGTCTTCACTAGAGACATATTTCTTTATGTAACCTCAGTTCGTCAATCTATATGACCTTAAATACTGGAAACAGCCTGAAATAGAATTGTAAATATACTGAGATGAGCTGCTTCTGAGTTATCAGAAAAAAAATTTTTTTCTTGAATATGCTTTTTAATGGTGAGATCTTTTAATATTTATACCTTCGTTCTTGAAAGATTAAATTACTGATATATACCATATAACATTTTAGAGGTGAAATACCTGAGACCTCTTGACCTTTAAAAGATTTATATGAACGTTAATGAGAATATATGAAACATATAAAAAGCCTATTATAAAATTATTTGGTCTAGCTTCATATCTGATTCATCAAGCAGATGTTGATTAAAAAGAGGTCAGATCAAGGGATATTATGCTGATTAACAACAAAAAGTTACTTAAAGATTTATTATTTAGAAGGCTCTAGGACAATATTGTATAAACAATGGAAATTTCCAACATTGAGAGCTATTACAGTATAGTGAGCTTCTATCTACCTACTTAATTGCATTTCTTTCCATAATCCTTTTATGTTGAAGACTCTCCCTCCATCTAACATAACTTAATGGGGTTATATCCTGAGGAGCAAGTACAGCTGAAGCCTTAACTTCATTAGGTGCCTGACTCTACCTGTCAGGAATTCTGACTCCAGACCAATTCAAGGTAAATTTTGACTGGGAAACAAGGTTACAAATAAGGTTACAAATGAACATATTTGGAAAAGAGACTGTTGGCTAAAACTCTTTTATATGAAAATGTGATAATACATGATTGTTTTGAGGACTTAAGTGCTCATAAAATTCTTAATCAAGTATATATCCAAACTAGATGGGAGATTGCTTTGGGAGGTAAGGTAAATAAGTTTTCCTTTAACCTGACCAAAAATACAGAGAAGAGAATGGATAAAGAACACCTTACCCCATCCACAACATACTACCCCTCTGTCAACATTCACCTAGTTAATCAAATACATGATAATATCAGCCTTGGAAACTACGCATAGCAAGTTCTAATGTTGTTCTATATTTTTGCCACAAGAACCACACCTCTATTGCACATTTAAATTTTGTCTTGAAAGAGAATTTATTGTGAATGAAAACTCTTTCTTAGCTGATAAGTATTATCTCTTATTTTTCCATAGTGCATTATTTTGGCTAAAAAAACATATGAACTTTATGTCTGCAAATAAAGAGATGACATATAGTTAGAGTGATCACTAAACTGTTGCTCATACCAAGATGCCTTTGGGAGTGCAAGGACAACAGGCATAAACCAGGATTGGACACCTAGGGAAGTCACTGTCAGTGTCCATGGTGCTTGGAATTTTCCTTTGGTGAATTATTGATTCAGGGAGCAATGATTACTTATTCCTAAAGAGCCTAAACCCTCTCTGCTGAAAGTATAATGCTGAATTTAAAAAATCAAACCAAAAAGTCCCATAGGGTTGCACAAATAAAAAATAATAATATTTTTTCACTTTTGATTGTATTTCTGCTTATTGAATAACATGTAAAATCATAAGATAAAAGAAATGAAGCAAATTTGTTGGGCAAGGTAATTAACTTCTCTGTACCTCCACTCCGTCTTCTGTAAGGATTTTTAATATTAAGAATATTTGTAAGAGTTGTAAAGGTATGACAGTGATAACAAAAGCTCCCTCATAAGGTAGTTGTAGAGATGAAGCTAGATACTATACATAAAGCTCTTAGAACAGTGCCTGACAAATGTCGCTTAAAAAACATTGCATTTGATGTGTCTCAAATCAACACTCCTCTCCTATAACTGAATTTCAAAACAATGGAAAATAAGACAAAGAATTCATCTATCAGGGCCAAAATCAGTTTTACTACTTATAAAGGTAAAACTGGAAGATATAACTTACATCTGTAGACAAATGAGCTTTCTGATACACATCTCCCAATACGTCACTGAACCTATAAGACATATGGTATGCAAGAGCAGAAGTAAATTCATGTTCTCTATGGGCATGATTGCTCCCAAAAAGTAGGGAAGAGAAATGGCCAGATGATTGCATCACCCAGCCTAAGCCAGGTTTATCTTTGGCCCAATCAACTTTTCTAGCATGTTCAGCCTTAAGGATGTGGCTCACGTGCATCTCCAGAATGCAAGCTGGAGTAACCGGTATCTAGAACACTGTGGGTAACTTTGGCCATGGTGAAGGGAGCTCTGGGAAGAACACACTGGCTGTTAAGCTTCTTACCAGAAATAACATGCATCAGCTCTTCTCACATTATACTCATATTGAGAAGAATAATCCATATAGTCAAACTTAAGTAGGCAGGGAAGTTTGATCTTACTGTCTGAAGAAATGGGAAAAAAAGCAGCATATTTGTGAAGAACTCTACAAACTCTCATAGTTCTCCCTTGTTGCCTCTAAATATTTGATTCATTCTCCTTCTTACACACAAAATAAACCTACTTCTTTCCCAAGGAAGACAACCCCAAAGCCCTTTGTAGTCAAAGAATCAAGTTAAAGTCTAGGATCTGTGTGTAAACAGTAGTCTCTGCAACAAAGGATAATGTGAAAAACCTTCATCTCAAGCCCAGATATGGTTTTTCTTGACTCAGATACCTACTAAGTACAAAGACAAATTATTTCCCCATGTCCTCACCTTCTCCAACCACATATACAATATAGAATGATAGAACATGAACAAGACAACCTTAAAATTCCCCTTCAGAAAGGGGTAAAATGGAGGATAGGAGACACCCTGTCATTGCTAGTTCATAGCAATTCTAAATCCCACCGGCAGATGTTGGATAGACCCCTTTTCCTGGAAAAGACTCCACAGTCCAATGATTTCTATAGCAATTGGTGCTGCCTTCTGGAAAGACCCTCTTTGTTTGTTGTCCTCTTTGACCACATATGAAGAAGACATTGGCGAATAAACCCCTCATGGGACGCAGAGCAGCTTTTTCAGCTTGCTTCCTGCTCATTGAAGGCTTGGATTCCAAAGATATTTCTTTTCTAAGTCTCCTAGAGTCAGAAACTTTTTTAGTATTGTTTCATAGACAGTGTAATTCCCAAGAAAATCACTTATTTTCTATTTCATTCTAATAAGAGTCACATCCAATAGCCATGGTTGCAGTGTTTTGTTTTTTTCTTTAAAGGCATGCCTCTTTCTCTGGACTTACTAGTAAGCACTTTGAACTTATCAAACTCTCTAGTGAGAACCACACCATTAACTTTGATGCCCTGAGCCATGTTGTTTAACTGGGTATTACATTAACCTATTTCCCCCCCCAAGGTTTTAACACTGTGATGGCTAAGCATCGTGATTTTACGCTTACTACAATAGAAAGACTTAAGTTTTATTAGCCTTTCAACTTTGTCACTCAAGAAGCTTCTTAGACTTATATTTTACCTGTTGGAGAAATAAGTAATTGCCTCTTCTTATCCTACAAGTCCCTTCTCTATTTTCATTCTTTCTTGCAACTATTAATAGTTAGTACTTTCTGACATTATAGTACCTTTTCAAAAACAATAAACAGTATGCAACATAAGGTATTAATGTTCTTTTTTCTAACCTCACTAAGCTCTATAAGCTCATTGGATACATTATCTGCCTTTACATTATTGCTTGTGCTTTTTATTTCTTACCAAATATTATACCACTAACATGAATCAAAATATTCCCAGGCTCTGATGTTAGCTTCCTCACTCTTCATTACCTGGCCTTTCAGACAATGCAACATATTGGGTTGTGAGAAAAGTCATGATGTATTTTTTTCTATGTTTTCATTGCAAAAATGCATCATGACTTTTCCAACAACCCAGTAGTTTTGATTTTTTTGAGATGAACATTCTAGGGACTAATTTTTGTATCAGTTAAGATAGGTTACAGTACAGCACAGTAGCAAATCTTTTCAATCACAGGGACTCCTGCTCTATGTCCATCCAGTGTTGTTTGGGTGCTGTGTTCAGTGGCATCCCCCAGGCCACTGGAGCAGGCCCTGTCTAGTCCTCATGGCAGGGAAGAGAGTAATTGGCCCAACTTCATTTGCATAGAGAAATGGAACTCTCTCACTTACCTGACAGCAGGGAACAGCCCTAATGACTTCACAGCTACTCATGCCCAAATTCTTCCAGCTAGTTGAAGGGATTATATCTCTCCTTGTAGGGAATGAATGAATGAATGAATGGGCTGAGAGAGATGTGGAATGCTATGCTAATGAAGCCCCTATCTCATGAATGGAGGCCCCAGGCCTGGGATAGAATTAACATCCCCCAGCTCCCTCCAAATAATTTAATGATTTGTACTTTTAACTCATTCACTTTAATCATGAAGCTCATGGTCAATTAAGATGGGGCTATTCATCTCCAGGGAGATCAGTGTTCTATCAAGACAGGTCTGCTCTAAGTTTCATGAAGCTGCCCCCACAAAACAAAACAAGTACAGATAATTTGGGTATTTTCTTTCTGGGGCCACTGGTATGCAGGGTATATTTTTCCCCCAAAGGCTCCTAAATAGGCCACAAAAAAATACATTTATTAAATTAACACCAGACCCAAACCTGAAAATGTAATTCTATTTTTATTTAATATTCCCCAACTTTGTCCAATTGCATTGACCAAGAGTTCATCAGAGATGAGACAATAGTTCATGTTTCTTGTTCCATTCAGTATATTCTAATTTTAAATTCTCTTCTGAGAACCATGCTTTTGTCAACCCAGTGAAATACTGATGGTGAACTCTAATGACAGATTTAAATATTGCTAGTGAATAGCCATTTTGTCACTTTAAGTCTCATGCACTTAACCTATACATGTCAAACTTGAGACCCTGTAGACAAGCCATTTGAATCCAAACATAATGTCCACAATATTCTCTTTGGCCCTGAATGCAGAAAGCAATTTGGGACATAAGACCTAGCACCACCTACTTAGTCCTTACATTAAAATGCATGGAAGTTGAGAGAGCCATACAATTAACTTCCATCCATCAATGTCCTTGCTTCAACAATTATAAACTATTTTCTCAATTGAATTTCATCAACCCCCAACCCCTACTTCTATTGCTGCTGCTGTTGTTGCTTATTTGAAAACAAAACAAAATAAAAACCTTGTCATTTCACCCACAGACATTTTAGTCGAGGCTAACAATTTAAAGCTGGAGCCTCACTAGAGCCCTGTAGAAGCTGGTTGCTTTGCAGCTTAAAAGCAGCAACAATTGTTCTTCCTCCAAAGTGAAAAAGGCCAGTAAAACTCTCTTTTCTGTCTGATTGCAAACTGGTGTGTCTGAGCCTCCTACCAAAGCTGCTGTGAGTGGCAGACAAATGGAGATCACATTTCCCACAAACCCTTGTGAGGCCAAGCGGCTGCAGACCGCATCCAGGCCACCTGCGCGTGTAGGTGACTGGGTCCTCGCTGAGACAGTCAGGGCCAGCTGGGGTTTGGGTAATTCTCCCCAGGCATGTTGCCTGTATTTTGGCTGAGGTCTACTCTCTTCAATCTACTGAGGCTCCATCCTTTGCTGATGCTTGCTCACTCTTCAGTATGGCAAAAAAGCCTTTGCTAATACCATCACTGTTACTGGGGTCTGTGTTTTGCTGAAGACTGAGCACCTTTGTTCAAGAAAAGCAAGTTCTACACATCATGCACTGAATACCCAATGTGTTTTCATGAAGCATCTCCAAAGCTCAATTACATGAAAAGCCTCAAGCACTTCTTATATGTTTGGGTCTTCCACATTTCATTCATTGCCTTTTCCAAACTCATCAATCTATGCAGCATATGCTGGAGTGTTTGGGTAGGCTCAATAAATAGCACCCCTCATGTCTGCCTCAGTTCTAAACTATCTGGAAAATAAAACAAATGGAGTAAGGAAACGAGGGTTGGGCCAAGGACAAAAATTTCACCTTTATTTACTGAAACAGTGGACATCAGAGAACGTTGCTCATATAGTTAACTGCGCCTCCTAATATTAAACCTAAAACAAAACCGATTTAACCAGTCTCAGGCATCTTCCCACATTGAGGCAGGACCCTATAAATTGCATAATCTGTGAGAACAAAGCTGCTCCTATGAGGAAGGAATGAGGCAGAAGCTGTGCTATGCATTTATTTTTTTTTAATCAGAATCGCCTGATTAAGTTACTTCTCTTAGAAAGGAGTGAGTGAAGAGACAGTGAGGCACCTCAACTGTCATAATAATGAAACTCCCTTTACATAGAAGATAATATCAGGAAGGGGAAGGAACTAATTCTGTTGTGGTTGTTTTATTTTATTGTAGGTATCAACCATGACTGACTATGAACAAACTTACATTAAAAAAAAACAAAAGAAAAAGAAAATTCTTAGGTCATACAACACAGATACAAGCAAAATAAGGTTTCTTAATGTGCAACAAAGATATGGAAAGAGAGATTGTACAAGATTGGCCCAGTAAGAAATTTCAGACCCCATTACCAGGATATTAGGCCTGGGGGACATGGCTGATTTAGTGACAAATGTCTTACCGGGTAGAAATTGTGTCTGGGCATTGATGTGGCTCTTTTGAAGAGGGGAGGATAAAAATCAAGATAATTTTTTGGAGGGCTTCTGAGGTGTGGCAGATTCCCGATGCCAAACGGGTTGTTAAACATGACGGTGGGTTCGCCCGGAATAAATTCTCATCATAAAGAATAAAAATTCTCATAAGGCCTGGGAGACAGACTTGTGTAGGTGTATTCTTGGCCTATGCTGTTCTCCTATCTTTAGTTTATTGTGGTAAAATAAACATAACATAAAATTCACCATTTTTAAATGGAAAATTCAGTGGCATTAAGCCCATCCACAATATTGTGCAACCATCACCACTATCCATTTCCAGAACCCATATGTTTTAGATGCTTAATAATCCTTGTGCATTGAACTGCGCAGAGCCCATGGTTTGGAGTCCAATATCTTCAAATTCAATCTCAACCTCCTTGGATTTGGGACAAAGAAGATTGCCAGCATCATCGTCAACATCATGATCACTGTCATCCAAAGTCACCCCGTAAATGACAGAACTGGGGATAGAACACAGGCCTTACGATTCTCATTCCCTGAGTCTCGCCCCAGCTCCTTCCTCACCACAGCTCATGTTGTGCTGCTTGCAACAGATGCTTTCAGCTCAACTACGAGAGAAGTAATCCAAAGCTCTGACCAACTGCTTTAGTACCTGAAGCACTTTTTAAATAAATATTATTTTATGAGGAGAGCATTGAGAAAGAAAGAAGAAACAAAAGAGACTTTAATCATTTAGTCTCCTGATTTTTATCTAAAGAGGATCAATCCATTTAAATAGTGAATAGTAGATAAAATGTATTTCCAGATAAAATGTAAGAAATAACAGGCAACTTTTATGTAAAGACATGTGCATAAACAGCAGAATATATTATCTATTGTGTCTTGGTCTCTTTCTGTGAGCATGGTACTATTTAAATCCAGATATGCTACTTTACACCTAATGTATGGGTGCTGAAAAGAAATGTGCTATGTTTAGCATTAACAGTGCAGGCATATGTTCCAAATAATTCACGTGTTTCATGCCTCCTCTTCTGTTTTCATTTCTTCTAATATCTTTTCTCATTCCCTTCCACCTAACTCTAGGACTTTGTGATAGACTAAATAAAGAAAGGTTAATTCATTTCCCCCCTCAATCAATTGTAGAAGAAAGGAAAGCATTTCTCAATGTTTTGGACAAATTAATGAGAGTTGAATGCAAATATGAGCACCTAATTCTTATCACTTTAAAATACACCTATTTTTTTTTTTTTAGTTTACAGGTAGTTAAATGTATGTTTTTTGTTTTGTTTTGGCTTGTTTTTTTGCATATAGTTCCATGAGCTTTTATGCATGTGTAGACTTTTGTAACTACCACCACATACAGGATGCATAGCATTTATTGCACCCCAAAGATTACTTATGCCGCCCCTTTGTATTCAGAGCTTCTTTCTGCTTTTAACACTGGGCAACCACTGATTTGTTCATTCTTCCTATATTTTGTCTTTTCATAAATGTAAGTGGATTTATTTTTAATTCAAAAACCCCAAATTTCACCTTAATAAAATGTTTGTTTCACTAAAAGGATTATATCGTTTACAAACTTTCCCCAAAGGATCTTTAATATATCTGACTCAATAATGAATAGATGATACTTTGGTCAAATCTAGTTTATTTGTTTACTCTACTTATGTTTTAAAAACCCATAATTATATGACGTTGAAATAAAACTAAGTTTTAGGTATCTCTGGCAGATATTTCTGAATATTTGGCTTTAAATGGGCCTGAAATTTCAAAATAGTTTCTCCATGAAGTTCATTTTCAGGGCCCTATCAGATGGTAAAACCACAAGCATTTATATTCAAGAGGAAGAATTTTGAATGTCTCAAGTTAGGAGTAAACTGTGAAAAGAGATCACTACTATATCGCTGATATAATTTTCTTTCTAATGACTAAATAAAATCATCAATTTTGTGGAAAGTCTCAGTTCTCAGTAATTTCCACAATGAATAATTCAATCTTCTTAAATCTTTACAGGTTGCCTTAAAGTTAAAAATGTGCCTTGTGCCTATAAAGTGATATATTCAGATAATTCAAGATCTGAATATATTGACACTTGACTAAGTGAAATAATAAAAATATTCTTTACTGGGCTTTCAGACTTAATAGATATTTTTAATCTCCTCTTAATTTTTAATCTCACGTATGATCACCATTCTCTAGATCAGCAGTTCTCAACCTTCCTAATGCCGTGACCCCTTAATACAGTTCCTCATGTTGTGGTGACCCCCAACCATAAAATTATTTTTGTTGCTATGCTATAATTAATTTTGCTACTGTTATGAATCGTAATGTAAACATCTTTTTGTTTTCCGGTGGTCTTAGGTAACCCCTGTGAAAGGGTCGTTCGACCCCCAAAGGGGTCGCGACCCACAGGTTGAGAACCGCTGCTCTAGCTGGTCAGTGTGTCAAAACTGTGATATGCCTCTTCATACATGATTAAAAGCATTAACTTGCAACAGCTAAGCATCAAACCTATTCCGAATGGTCAGTCTTTGTTTCCACACTGGGAAAACATCAGGAAATGTATCACTGGCCATCTCATTTCTCTGTTACTACAGCAGTGTTTCTATTCTTGTAGAAGTACCTTCTTGGCCACACACAGAATGGTACACAACCTACACAATCATGCCGAGCATGATGGAACTGTAGTTGCCTATATCATGGCTTAGAAAGTAATCATAATGTAAACCAAAAATATTTTCCTCTATAGGTTGTGATTCAAATGATAAAATGAACAAACAGGTTGCTGAACACCTCTCCCTATACATATATCTCTCAAGGTATGGTAACTGATTCATCCTTTGACTTTAGAGATTTTATCCAAATCTAAGTCCACATTTCTACTATTGGCAGAAATACACATGCTAATAATTGTATTTCTACACTATGTGACATTGCTATTATGCAATATTCATTAGTGTCTCTTGGAAGGGAATTTTAGGGATGGTGCTTGTTAATAACTTTTCAACTTATTTTACAAGCTTCTCTGTTTCAATGTGAGTTAAACCTCATTTTTGTTAAGAAAATAGCAACTTTGAATGATGCCTCAGTGGCATCAATTTTTACTTGAAAGCATTGTTTTGCGCTTGTTGAAGAAAAAAGGCATTTGGATTACTAAAGAAGTTGTTTTTCTCTGTTTGAAAATGACATAAAAGACAATAAATTTTATGCTACATTTAACAAAATGTCTTAACAGTGAATACACCAGTATTCTGGTGTGAATTCTTAAATATTTATCTTTATACTTTCAATTTCACCTCTTTTTCTTGGTTACATATCACACTCATGGACTCATTTGTCTTAGTACATAAAAAAAAATTACATCCCATCTTTGCACTGGAATTTCCTTCAATATTCATACTACAATATTTTTGAAGTTGTGATATTTTTATTAAATTATTATTCTACTACCTTTTTTCAATGATGTATTGATCTATTTGTATAAATGAGGATATAAGGAAAACAAAAATAGCAAAAAAAGAGAACTTTAGCATATAGACATAACACAAATTCCATGATTGAGATGAATTAATTTACTGACTGTTAGCTGAGTGTTCTGGTTATCTGTTATTGTATAGCAAACTACTCCCAATACTTCAAAAACAACTTCTCAATTATATGTCATGATTTGTGGGTCAGGAATCAAGAAGGGCCAGATAACTCTTCATTTTCATGTGGTGTTGACAAAAATCCTTAGTATTCAACTGGCAGATAGCATGGTCTGGAAGGTCAGGACAACTTCAATCTCATATCTGGGGCCCTGTCAGGGGTAGCTGAGAGGCTGGGCTCACCTGGGACTGTTTATAAGAACATTTACAAGTGGCCTCTCTAGAAAGACAGTCTCAGGGAAATCAGAGTTCTTACATGGTAAGTGGTTCCGGATTCCCAGAGAAAAGGTTCTTAGGGGCAAGATATGGAAACTGATGATCTCTTAAGGCCTGGACCCAGAAACTGGCTCAGGGTCACTTTTGTCATACTCTGTTGTTTCAATTATTCACCAGAGCCAGTCCTGTTTCAAGGGGAGGGGAAGAAGAATCCATTTCTCAATGAGCAGAGTGACAAAGAATGTGTGGCCATCTTTCATTTATAGCAGGGGTGTCAAACTGGTGGCCCGCGGGCCGCATGCGGCCCTCTAGGTAATTTTTTGTGGCCCACGATGCTCTGAAATAAAATGAAAATAGAAAAAATTGTTATGAAGAAAATATTGCTTAGGGGAGACCGAGGCAATACCGTACACACAATTCCCTCGTTAACCCTTTAACTACTGAAGAGGAGTATACAAAAAATTACCTCAAGGGCCGGCCGAGTGGCGCGATGGTTAAGAACTCGCTTGGGATGCCAGAGGGCCCCGGTTCGGATCCCACATATGAGGGCCAGTGACACTGCCCTCCA
>NW_017731423.1:3145728-3173598 GCF_001890085.2 Hipposideros armiger | reverse complement strand
AACGTCCTCCACAACTAGATTGAAGAACAAAACGACAGCAACTTGTCTGTTCCCCTTTCCCCAATTCCCCAGCACTGTTCCCATCCCCACAATTCCCCAATAAAAATCTTTAAAAAAAAAAAAAAATTACCTCAAGGGCCACATGTGGCCCATGGGCCGCCAGTTTGACACCCCTGATTTATAGTATCAGGGCTAACTGATCAAGACAACCCTGATGGGACCAGGTTAACTTTTTATAATGACAATTTTTACGAGCACCGTAAGACTGCTCTCTAATGCTCACAGCTAACCATGTGTCTTATATTTATTCAATGTGCATAGTAAACTTCAGTTATTTTTCTTCTGAAACTGTCAAGCAACTTATGGTTTGATAAAATATTAGGGACCATCACTGGTCACCAGACCACAGTATGAGAAACAAAGTTGTGTCACACATTTCTATTTTTTTCTAACACTTAGACGAAACTCTCTAACATGCTCTAAATGTATTGCATTTTTTCATGACACAGGTATGGTTTCCCAAACTAAAGAAAACAGTAATTCATTTATCTGTGTTAACAATCTACGACATGGGGATTAAGAACTTAATGTAAAATTACCTTGAATTTGAATGCTATTCAGCAGTTTATAAAGCACTTATATGTGTATTATTCCATTTGCATTTTACAATAGCCTTGTGGGACTATAATTAGTATTATCATTTTCTTTTTATAGATTAATGCTTGACAGTGTAAAAGAAAGAAATAATTCCCCCAAACTCACAGTACTCTCAGTACAGGTAAAGTTGACTTTAACATTTTCACTTAGTATTAATTTATTCAATATTTACTGAACACCTACTATGTGTCACACTCCAAAGTGATGGAAAGAAATATGGCACAAGACAAGGATACTAAGTTCCCTTTTCTCCTGTAGCTTATTTCTCTCTCTCTCTCTCTCTCTCTCTCACGCTCTCTCTCTCCCCCCCACACCTTTGTGTGTGTATGTGTGTATTGTCCAAATTTCATTAATATGCTATTATCACAATTTTTGTCACATCTGGGTACTACAACCTACACTATGAGCTTGATATTTTGCAATGTTCATACATTTTCACTATGTAAATGAATTTGGCTTTACATTATGTAATACTTTTAAATCAAAGCCATACTGCATTATTTATTAATTAACTCTTTATAATTAAAATACGTGTGTATATGTACATTACTACCCAAAATAATAATAATAATAATAATAATTATTATTATTATTATTATTATTATTATTATCTCCCATACCACCAGAAGCCTACACATAAGAGCCTAGAAAAAGCTAGTGTAGTAGTTGCAACGTGTTTAATAAAGTATTCTTACCTGGGTCCCAAATGGTACATAGGTATGAAGCACAAGGAAATGCTCCCTATTTTGAGAGTCTTTCTTCTACATGACCATGAACCAGTAAAACAATAAGTTTGTAAATGTATTCCCCGATGTTTATATTTAAGAACTACTTCTGAGCAGTTTCATTCTGAGCAGTTAGTATATCTGAGTGCAGATGTATGGGAAACTCAAGCCACTGCCTACTGTGTCTACTCTAAATGATAGAATTCAACCAGTACTTGCTTCTTCATAGTCCCTGAAGTGCAAACCTATGAATGTTCCCTTTGTTCATATATCAGTAAGAAGAGACTGAGATAGCAGGATCAAAAAACGTTTGTTGTTACTGGTTGCTATTTTATATTTTGTGTTGCTGTGCCTTTGTCACTCAAGCTTATTCCCTCATATAGATGCATTACAAATGTGCCCAACATATCACTTATAACAACATAGAACCTATCGTCATTTCTCTTCCATGCTATTGCACAGAAGTAAATTTCACCTGGGTCATTTTGTCCAAGGCCACTCTTACATCAGGGTGTTTTGCACACATACAGAATATAAAGAAACATTCAGCAATATCAATCACTACCTCCCTCCTCTTCCTCTTCTTCTTCTTTTTCTCTTGTCTCCTCTTTAAGTGTATTTAATTTGTATTCACACAGACTGGATATACATTATTTATTTACTTGCAGAGTTAATTTAAGATAGTAACAGCCTGTTTGAACTCTAGAGTCCTTTTTCATAATGATGCATATTTTACTAGGTTGCTAGATTACTTGAAATAATATATGTAATTGCCTAGTCCTAACAAATGTTATTTCTTCCTTATTTTCCTTCTCATTAAATATTGCTCTGAGTAAAATATCTCATTAAACCAATTCACACTGAGGTGTAAATAAGAGTTAATAGGACATCTCTTTTGATATATATATATATATATATATATATATATATATATATATAATCTAAAATAAACTTCTCTAAATTAAAGAGTTATTTCTTTAGGTATCTAGTATCAGGCATAAGTAAGTTGATGAGCAAAGGGCAATTTGGCAAAGAAAGGTTCATATGTTTCAGAACAAGGAAAACAAGTGCAGAAATAAAAACTCATAGACACAGACAATAGTTTAGTGGTCACCAGAGGGTAAGTGGGGAGGGGAATGGTAGACGAGGGTAAAAGGGATCAAATATATGGTGATGAAAGGAGAACTGACTCTGGGTGGTAAACACACAATGTGATATATAGATGATGTATTACAGAATTGTACACCTGAAATCTGTGTAACTTTGCTTACAACTGTCACCCAAAACAACTTTAATTAAAAAAAAAAAAGAAAGGTGCATATGTTTCATAAATTATATCTTATAGGAAAAATCTCATTCTACCTACATTTACTAGAAAATCAAAGCTGTCCTGGAATATTTATGCTAGGGCTGCAGCAAACTCTGGGACTGTTCTGGGGAGGTGCAAGCATTGTTTTTGGTTTGTGGATCAACAGGCATGAAAAGGTAGATGCTGTACTGCACTGCTTGGCCTATCCTGCTCCAGAGTCTTCTCAGAATTGAGCCTTGGGGCTAATAGAATGAAGGCATATCGAAACTGATCTTTCTCATTTAGAATCATGCTTTGTAGTAGCCTGGTTCCATCCTACAGGGTTTTTCAGTTGCTTATTTCTTTGTACTTGATTATTGGCTGACTTGTGATCATTAAATCTCAAAATGAAAAACTTGGATGCTCTATGTAGCAATCTCTTTGTGGCACTCTCATGTGAATTAATGGAAAGGAATTTAGATAGGGGAACTATCTAATCTCGATCAATAAACAAGCCCTTCACAGCTACCTATTTCTAGAAAGACTTTGCCTATATTGCCTATCATATGTAAATTTTAAATTGTAATTAAGCAACCCAACCCAAAATAATACCTAGCTGAAATGTCAACTCCTAATTCTTTTGATCTGAATGATTTCCCTATGATCCCTTGTGCTGCTTTGCTTATGGCCATCTTATGGGTTTTCTTGAAAATTATTTCATTAAAATCAATTAAGTTGTTGCCTGTTAGTGTGTAAACACACAGAGGTAAGGGAGTGTCTTTCTCATTATTATATCTTAAAATTATAAAAGTTGATAAATTGATTGAAAGAATATTGAAACTAAGTTAATTCCATGCTGTCACAGAGCACTGTAGTTGATAGAGTGGCCAAAATTTTATGTAGAGTGCCCCAGGCTAATAAGAGACAAGAAAGATCCAAGAACTCATAGCAATGCCTTTAGGTTCAGGAAAGGGAGGAGAATAGAAAAGGTCATGGCAATCTAACTCGAGCAAAGCACAAAATACAGTCCTGAATACCATAGACTGTGAATTTGGATCTACTGAGATTATGAGAAACAAAGGTGTGTTATTGTTCTCTTAGATTTTTAAAGAGCAAGAGAGCAAAGCAGACCTTTTTCCCTTGGGGGAGAATCTGAGATGAGCATGCTTACTCTTTGGAGGATGTCTTCCCCAATTCTCCTGAAATATTAAAATGAACCAAAATGTTTCAAAACCCTTTTTCAAACTCAAACGTTTTTGTTAGTAATCACTTTTAAATAAATTGTTTTATTTCTGTGATAATATAAATAAATATTTATGAAGGCTCTCTTTTTCTCTGTTTTTTTATAAAGAAATTTTATAAAATAGATTTTATTATATGGTATTTCACTACTCCAATGACAAAGATTCAACTTAAAACCTGGGAAATTGCCTAAAAGATACGTTGGAGAAATATATGTTGTCACTATCCTGTATTCAAATAGTTTTCATCATCATTGAAGAACTGGTTATGTTGACTGCCCATTTCTGCTATATTTTCCCCTATTTTGCTGGGGGATATAGCTACTCATAACTTACAGAATGTTTGAGAATGTTTCTGGAGGAAACAAACAAAATAAGCTTGCAATGTTATTTCAGAGAAGAGGGTCTAGTAAACTGGCATTGAAACACTCCATATTTATTCCATTACAAATTTGCAAGTCAAACATAGTTGACTTTTTTTTTGACCCCTGACTATTTTGATGCTGAAAAACCCCCTTGGGATTCAAAACTCTATCTGTGTTCTTCTAGTTTCCTTTATTGTCATTTGTAATGAAGAGTTTGCAATACATTTTTAGGAGAACCACTTTGTTCATTGATTTGTAAAATAGAATGGAATCCAGATCAGTTTAGGCCCAGTTATCTGGATCTTCAGAGGCTATTGCAAACATATTAAAACTTGCTTACTCTAGTAAAACAAACAAACAAACAAAAAAACAATGATATACAGAAGTTGCCTCAGTGAGATGGGATCATTTTGACTAAATTTCTTCTCCTTGACAATGGAAAGGGAAAAAATTTTTCTTAGAATTAATTCACACTCATAAAAAAAGTTCATTATTATATCCATAATTCTGAAATATGTCCATATTGCACATAAACTGCCAAAAGAACTGATGACACTGTTTTGTTCTTACCTTGGTTTGCCTTTCAGAATGAAAGACAAGTTTTATTACAAGGAATAAAAAGAGATCCCATCATTAAACATGATTAAAAATAAGAGCTGAATTCAGTACCTTCATGTGGGCCAGCTGAGCCCTCATAACATTATTCCTGAACAGTTTTTGTAGGTTGACTGCATCTTCAGGTTTGCAGTAGAGATCTAAACAGGAAAGACTTTGAATTCAGAATGAGCACTCTCTGAGGTGGGGCTGCTCACCAGGGTTCAGTGACCCTGGAAACTAATTTCTCAGCAGCACACCTTTCAAAAGGAAGCCTGTGATTAAATTGATAGAATGGCAATTGGTAGTTTGATTAAAGTGGGAGGGTAGGAGAGATAAAAACTACCTTTGGAAACAGAAAAATTCTCTAATGTTAATTGACCCAGGTTTTTGCTCTAAAATGGGACACTTTATTCTCTATGTGAAGAGACTGAGGTTCGGTGACAGAGAACTAATCACCTGCCTCGCCCATCTATAAAGAAAGGGTAGATAGAGCAGAAAGGGTTTAAAGTGTTCTCAATGGGTTATTGGAAACTATAAGGAGACATCAACACACATCAAAAATACTAGCTACCTCTCCTCTCATCTGCATCTTCTGTCAGTTATCTATAATTCTGTTCAGTGAATCTCAACTCTAGCTACACATTAGAACTATCTGAGAAGCATTTTCAACTAGTCCAGCCCAGACTTCACACCCAGTCCTTGGGTGATAGGAGGTACTTGTGTATGTAAGTGCATGTATACGATCCCAACTCTTTACAAAATATGCAGTCAAATTTGAAATCCAATGTGCTTAGTTCTACTTCTTACTATACCTATACACTAAAGATAAGAGATAACTTATGTCTTGGTTAATATTACCACCTGTGAGTTCCTTGAAGTCTACTGTGTTTTCTTTCATCAAACTATCTCCCACAATGCCTTAGCAAGACACGTAAAAATGTTTTCAATAAATGGAAATGTTTCATCATTCTTTCAATAAGCCAAATGACTCCTTAATAATGGATTTATAATAGACAATACTTAGCCCAGGTTGGAATTTTTAGTGGGAATTCTTTCCCAAATGTACCATATTATTTATGTTTTCTATTGAAGCCATTTTTCATTGTGTTTACTACTTGAATTAAAAAAAAATGTGGCTTTGAGGAACACAAAGGCTGCCGGCTGATCTGTTGCCAATATGCATTATCTGGAGGCAGAAACCCATCACATCTTCACTCCATCAACTTCAAAGGCCTTCAGTGACTTAGCAGGTGATTTTATTCAATACAGACAGCAGGTAGACTATAAAACCAGCATAGGTAATCCATACACAAATCAGTCTCACATTTGCTTATGGGCCACACTGTTCTCTCTCTTCTCTCTTCAGTAACAATGGGCTTAAGGCTTCCTCCATAAAAAAGACCCCAACTCCCTGAGCAGATAACATGCCCTATAAACTTTATTATAAAATGATGGTAATCATCATTATCATAGCACTGATCTTTGGTTTTCATGGTGGAATACAGACAGGTGCGTCCCCTTTTCCACTTGAGAATCACTCACCTTCAAACAACAATCACAACAGACATAGAGTGAAAATTTTCTGTTTAGCAAATATATTCAGTGAACTAGGGGATATCTGTAACTCCAAAGCTCGATAAATGAAAATGGAAAGCTGCTGGTAAAGGATAAATCAATGAGTTATCAGGGTAGGTAATTATCAAATATATAAATATGAAGACAAAGAAGCAGCTTTTCCTCGAATGCTGAGAAGCTAGAGACAGTGAAATCACTGAAGAAGGCAGGCAAAGTGGGGCATTAAAAATGTGGGTCTAGTATAAAAGACTACAGGAGAGCAGCTGAAAGCCCAGCTTCGCAATCCACATGGAGCAGACATGCAACCACTTCTGCACTATCTTTATAGAAGGCAGGGGGGTTATGTTGTGGAAAAAAATTAGACCAGGAGGACTCCAGACTTGGAGCTACAGGCAAAAGACAGTTCAGGTGAGATGTTGACCTGAAGATGGAACCATTAAGTGGAAATCTGTATATTTGATGGTGAAGACTTCAGTTTTCTTTCCCCAACAAGTTCCAGGAGACCCACAGTTTGGTTTAAACGTCCCCCTCTCTCACCCCACATGAGGCAGAAGATTAGAGAATTCATCTGGACAAACTAAGTCGTATTAGACCCAAGAAAGCTGAATCTAAACCAACAGTTGGGGAATCTACCAACAAGTTATTTTATACTAAAGAGCCCCAATAAAGCTAAGACACTGAAGCCTGGGTATCTTAGATAGAGAGAGTACAGTGATGAAAAAAATAAGAAAGTGGATTGAAGGCATATCTGAAGCAGTTGGATACCCCAGAATACCCCTCCATGCTGTCATGGGCAGAATCTAACAACGGCCTCCCTCATTCCCATCCCTTGGGATCCACACCCTGTATAACCCCCAACCCTTGAGTTTGGGAAGGAATTGTGGATGTAACAGAATATCACTCCCTTGATTCAGTTTCTTTATATGGCAAAGGTGATGGGATAGTGACTCCATAATTACATTACATTATTTAAAACTCCATGATAGCAGACTGGAGATAGATCATGCACTGGCTTTGAAAAAGTCTTTATCGTGTTATTTAAGGGCCATATGGCTGGGACCTGAGGGCAGATTCTAGGAGCCAAGAGTGACCCCCACATCTAGCCAACAGAGAGCAAGGAAACAGGGACTTCAGGCCTATAATCACACAGAGTTAAATTCTGCCAACAACCTGAATGAGCTGGAATCTCAGCTCCAGCTGAGAACACAGTCAGCTGACATCTTGGTTTCAACCTTATGAGCCCCTGAGCAGAGGACCCAGTTATGCTGAGCCAAGACTTCTGAGCTACAGAACAGTGAGATAATACACAGGTGACTTTTAAGCTGCTATGAGTGTGGCAATTTGTTACTCAGCAATAGAAATTGCATATATCAGCCAAAACAAGACTTTCAGGAGAGGGCCATGTACTTACGGGGACTCTGTATTTGGAGACACCAAGTGCAGCTGAGGATTGAGTGTACTGTATGGCAAATTGGGTATATTGTCAGGAAACTGGCAATAAAAAAGTGGTACACCCAAACTGGATAATTAAGGAGATTTTAATAAAATGTGAGGACATTAGAGAAATGAAAACATGCTGGGGCAGTATTCCATGGCTAGCAACAGCAGGGAGCCATGAACACTCCTGGCACTGAAGGGAGCGAGTAGATACTGGAACTTGGAGAGTAGCTATATAGAAAGGGCTATGGGCAGGAGCCTTGGCCTCCAGTGGAGGCACACAGCCAACCTGAGATAAGCCAGCATGGAAATAAACTGGAGAACATAAACCCAAAACTCCTGCTCCTCTCTCCCTCTAATCTCCTGATAGGGTCTGCCACAGACCTAACCAAACAGGAAACCAGAGATTAAAGATGTTTATTGGTGTATTACATGCATACCTGCCTTCCAGGAGAGTTGTCAGGTAGGAAAGATGGAATGGGATATGGAGGAACAGACAGAACATATCCACCAAAATCTGCATGCTCCCTTTAGCATCTTTGTCACTTGTCCAAGTGGCAGATACGGTTTCCTTATATAAGAGACAGACAAAGCCCCAATATGTTCTGTGTGTGTCATCACTGGGTTATATAAATTTGGACACAGTCCTACTATTGCGTTCTTAAATACATTATTGGGTCGTCAGAAAAGTCATGACGCATGTTTGCGACAGATGGCGCTAGTTCATTTTTGGAAGTACTAGAGTCATTTGCATCTATGCTATTGCTATGTCATTTGACAGCTGACAGTTCTAGCTTCATTGTAAAAAAAACTGAGCAATCTGGTTGGGTTTTGGAGATTTTACAATTTGAAGATGGAAGACCAAATTGCATTTTTGCCATATTTTACTGTTTTACTTCCATAAAGGGAAGAATGTGCATCAAGCTTGTGAAAAGTTGCATACAGTTTACGGAGACAAAGCTCTACAAGAATGTCAGTGCCAGTGCCAACGATGTTTCACGAAATTCCATGCTGGTTATTTTGATCTCAATGACGCTCCTCGGTCAGGGAGGCCCACCAAGGTTGATGATGACAAAATAAAGGCATTGATCGAGTCAAACCCACATTACATGACATGAGAGATTGCAGAAACATTGAACATCCATCATTCAAGCATTCACAACCACCTGAAGAAGCTGGGATATGTAAGCAAGATGGATATTTGGGTTCCCCATGAACTCAAAGAAATTCATTTGACGACGAGTATAAACATCTGCAATATGCACATTAAACGTGAGAAAAACAATCCTTTTTTGAAGCGACTGATAACTGGTGACATGAAGTGGATTGTTTACAACAATGAGGTCACAAACGGTCTTGGTCCTGACGTGATGATTCGCCTCAAACAACATCAAAAGCAGACATTTATCAGAGGAAGGTTTTGCTCTCAGTGTGGTGGGATTTTAAAGGTGTCATGTTTTTCGAGCTCCTACCAAGGTACCAAACAATCAATTTGAATGTGTACTGTTGGCAATTGGACAGTTTGAATGAATCCATCATCCAGAAACATCCAGAGCTCGTCAATCATAAAAGAGTTGTGTTCCATCATGACAATGCGAGACCACACACAAGTTTGATCACCCGTCAAAAATTATTGGAGCTTGGATGGGATGTGTTGCCACACCCACCATACTCACCTGACCTTGTGCCATCAGACTTCCACTTGTTTCGCGGTCTTCAAAACTCCTTGCGTGGTATAACATTCAACTCAGATGAGGCTGTAAATCAGCACCTTGTTCAGTTTTTCCCAAATAAAGTCAAGCCCTTCTATAAACAAGGAATTATGAAGCTCACTGAAAGATGGCAAAAGGTCATCGAACAAAACAGGCAATATATCATTGATTGATCTTTGTTCTTTATATAAAAAAATGACCTTTGAAAAACATAGACAAAATATGTCGTGACTTTTCCGACAACTCAACATTAACTCTTGACCTGGGAATGAGCTTCTGTAAAACATTCTTAAAACTTTTGCACATTTTCATTGTTGATAAAATAGCAGCATTGATTATAGCATTAAAAAACATAGACACAATACATCATGACTTTTCTGATGACCCAATAGTAGTAAAAAAGGAGAGAAAGAAAAAATTAATAAACATAAAACATAACTGTAAAATCCCCTTTCAAGTTGATAACCATCGTTCCTTTTCTCACCACTGATTTTGCCCTGTCTGGGCAAGAAGCTAGCAGAAGATAGTGGGAGCATTACCAGATCTTATTAAGGACACAGCAAAGAAGGCTATTAAGTACAGACTTTATTCTAGATAGTCATGTGCCTAGCTAAAATTTGAGGGCTTTTTTGTTAAGAAAAAGGAGTAAAATAAATATCTTTCCTAAAATAAACATATTAATTTAATGCAATTACATTTGGACTGATATCAGGATGTTGGTGTATTATTTATGCACTTGTTTGTTTTGAATTGGATAAAAGTATGATCTTAAAGATTACATGGAAGGATACATGCCCAAGATTAGCTAAGCAAACCATTGAAAAGGAAGGAATGAAGGAAAATTCATCTTATCAGATATCAAAACATAGTATAAACCCATTAAAATAATATAACTATAATATTGATAGGGGCATAGACAAATATATCAGTAAAACAGAATAGAAAATCCAGAATATATCCTACTGTGTTTTTTAAAATTTACGTAACATTTAATCTGTATGACAAAAGTTGTTTAATTTAGAGGCTTAAGGATATTATTCAATAAGTGGTACTTGTACGCTTGTACGACTGGCTACACAATTATAGGAGATATATTTGAAACTTTCTTTTACATCAAATGTTAAAATAAGCTCCAGAAAGGATTATGAAATAATAAACTAAAATCTTATGAGCAATTAGAAAGCTGTATAACCAATCTAAGAGCGTAAGAGATCCCCTTAATGAAGATGAAAAACCCAGAAGCTCAGTAAGAAAGAAAAGACATGCTCAACAGCATAAAAGTTTTATATATATACAGAGAGAGAGAGAGAGGAAAAAAATGTATACACATTTTAAGAAAGAAAAAACTGCATTAAAATTATGTTGATGGTAACCACTTTGAGCACCTCTTGTAATTGCAGAAGTCAAACATGACTTGTATTCATCTTTTGTTATTGGTGTATATTGAGTATTACAATTTTAATGCAGATATTTTTCTTTCTTAAAATGTGTATACATATTTTTGGCACCCTCTGTATACAGCACTATTCATCAGAAACCAGGTCAATAGAAAATTGATAGATTGGAAAAATATATTTGTGACAGATGGCACAGAATTAGTCTCTATAATAAAGAACATATATACATGTATAGTGAAAAACCAACCAACCTGATAGAATAATGGACAACCAATATTAGTAAATTACCAAAAAGCAAATTTAAATGATCAATAAATATATGCAAAGTTGTTTAATATTTCTCATAAACAAGAAAACAAAAGTTAAATTAACAGTGAATTATATCATTCTCCATACCCATAGGCTTGGCAACAGACTGGAGGTAGAATCTGTTACTAGTATTACTGGAAAGGCATCTTGATAGGTGGGGTGTGGCTCTGGGCAGAGGAGACAGGATACAGAATATATGACTTGATTGTACTTATGCATTTATAGGAAATATATGTATGCATATCTATTTTTTTAATTATATAATGATTTTAAGCTAGTACATCAATTGTTACTCTAAGAAATCCCTCTGGAGATACATTTACAAAGGTGCACAAAGTAGCATTGTTTATAACAAGTGACATAATCCCTAAAATTCACCATGAAGGTAATGGATTCATAAATTATAGTTTTTTCCCATTATAGAACACCATAGAATGGGAAATAAGGTAAAAAGGTAGAGATAGGCATATTGAGGGATAATTACTATTTGAAACGTTCAGCTTATAAAACATAATGTATGGTATGATCCCATATGTATAACATATGTATAATTATACATATTATATATATATATATATATATATATATATATATATATGAATGCATACTTACATGTTTAAATTTTTTTTTTTTTAAGATTTTTATGGAGGAATTGGGGAATGGGAACAGACAAGTTGCTGTCGTTTTGTTCTTCAGTCTAGTTGTGGAGGACGTTGCTTCACTGGCCCAAGTTGGCACCATCATTGTGCTCTTCCCAGGCGAGGCAGATCAGTCGCCGGCTTCTGGATGGCCCCTCACTGCAGCTGCTGGCCACTCCACACTGGCTGCTGGCTACACACGGTAGCCCATGGCAACTCACTGCAGCAGGGGCTGCAGCCTACACTGCCGCCAGCAACTCATGGCAGCCCAGCTCCAGGTTGAGCTGTTGTTCAGCATCTTAGCTGTAGAGGGCAGTGTCACTGGCCCTCATATGTGGGATCCGAACCGGGGCCCTCTGGTGTCCCAAGCCAGCTCTTAACCAATGCACCACTCGGCCGGCCCTAAATTCTTTTTTAAAAAATCTATTAGGATACAGGCTAACTCTTAACAGTAGTTACCTCTGGGGGAAGTAGAATTTATAAATGTAGATATGTGTGTCTCAGTTGTTTGAGGTTTCCATTAGGAGAATAGATTTATATATTAGATCATCTGTATATTAAAATAATACTAAACATTGCATCAAAATTAAATATGAAATTTAAAAGCACAAGACATTTTACATTTGTGATAGGCAGAATGATGCCCCCTACACCTCCCATGCCCCCAACCCACCCTAGATGTCCACATCCTAGTGACTGGACTCTGTGAATATGTTATGTTACATGCATGGCAAATGGGAATTGGTTGCTACTCATCTGACTTTAAAATACAGATATTTGTATGGTTTATCTGAGTGGGCCCTATACAATCACAAGAGTCTATAAAAAAGGAAGCAGGAAAGAGAGAAGTCAGTGTCAGATTGATGTGATGTGAGAAAGACTCAAATGGCCATCGCTGGCTGTGTGGATGGAGGACAGAGCCATGAGCCAGGAAACATATGTGTCCTCCACAAGCTAGAAAAGGCAAAAAAAAACAACCCACATTTGCCAATAGATACTCTAGAAGAAACAGCCCTACTGAAGCCTTCATTTTAGCCAGCAAGACCCATTTCAGATTTC
Organism: Hipposideros armiger; assembly: GCF_001890085.2. NCBI lineage: Eukaryota > Metazoa > Chordata > Mammalia > Chiroptera > Hipposideridae > Hipposideros > Hipposideros armiger. The sequence continues at coordinate 3,160,598 of NW_017731423.1, read as the reverse complement.
TGAACCACAGAACTGTAAGAAAATCAATTTGTGTTGTTTTAAGCCACTAAATTTGTGGTAATTTGTTACAGCACCAATAGGGAACTTATGCAACATGCATTACCTCATTCAAAATTTACAAGAACCCTAGAAGATATATACAACTGTGTGCCCCGGTTTACAAATGAGGAAACCACAGCACAGAAGGCCTGTTTAAGGTATCACAGCTGGTTTAAGTCCTGTTGACAGGACTAAAATTATTAGTTCCATGGGCTTCCAGAGCTTGGGCTTCTCGCCACCACCATTCTGTGCTCTCTGTCCTCTAATCTATAACCTATTCAACGGGGGTCAGGGCTTGGCCACAAGTAGATGTTTTGTATCAGATGAGTCAGTAAGAAAACAAGTTTGGGGTCAAACAAATCTTCATTTGAATGCAGTTACTCGCTGTGTGGCCAAAAGCAAATTACTCAATATAAGCCTGTTTCCTCATCTATAAAAAAAGAGAAATCATTTCTACCTTGTAGGGTGAGAAAAAGCATTCAGTGAAATAATGTATGAAAAATGTCCAACAAAGAGCTTTGTATAGATTTTGTTTTTAATAAATGTTATTTATTGTTGGTGTGAACTATTACTTTGTTATAATGACTCTGGGAAGCCTGTTTTTCCTCTAGATGAGGTTTTAGGTTTCGGTCAGGCCTTTTTCATATCTGTCAGCTTCTGATTCAGGGATGGTGGTTAGTGCCTGTGGCGTAGAATTACAACTACAAACTAGGGAACTATTAACCGAGTACAAGTATAGAGAAAGTGGCTTTTAGAGGTGTGAGCACCAGTGATCCATAACACGAATCCAGTCAGTACCGAAGATGTACTGTTACTAATATATATTTACCCCATAGGATCACATCATGGAGGAACAGAAGAAAAACAGATTCTTTGCAAACTTTCTTTAAACCTGAACTTGGTTAATGTTATGGGAACCTAGAAAAGGGGGGATCTCTGTCAGAATTCAGGTTATGTTGGCCTTCTATTTTCTGATCATGGGACCCCAGGCTGAGTTTTCTTGGAGTATCATTTGTCTTTCATTCAATAAACATATTCTGTTGGTCTAAAAATTTCACACATATCTTCAAAAATTTTCTGAAAAATTCCCTTTGGACTGTCAGTTCTTTACCACTAGGATTTTTTTCTTCAAAAATTGTCTAAATGGGGCCGGCCGAGGGGCGCGTTGGTTAAGAGCTGGCTTGGGATGCCAGAGAGCCCTGGTTCGGATCCCATATATGAGGACCAGTGACACTGCCCTCTACAGCTAAGATGCTGAACAACAGCTCAACTTGGAGCTGGGCTGCTGTGAGTCCCCGGCGACAGCATAGGCTGCAACCCCTGCTGCAGTGGGTTGCCATGGGCTACCGTATGTTGCCAGCAGCCAGAGTGTGCAGCCAGCAGCCAGCATGAGCAGCTGTCCAGAAGCTGGCGACTGATCTGCCTCACCTGAGAACAGCGCAACAATGGTGCCAACTTGGGCCAGTGAAGCAACGTCCTCCACAACTAGACTGTAGAACAGAAGGACAGCAACTTGCCTGTCTCCCATTCCCCCAATTCCCCAGCGCTGTTCCCATCCCCCAATTCCCCAATAAAAATCTTTAAAAAAAAGTCTAAATGTGTCTAGTAGCTTTTTTATTTTTGAACGGCTATTTTCAAAGATAATCCTTGATGATATTTTCTGGATCATTTAAACTTCTTTTAGAGGGCCCCTCTAGTTCTGGGTTGTCCAGTGTCTTGTATAATGTGTGACACATTATACATAATATATACTCAGTCCAGATCCATTGAATGAGTGAATTATCAAATGGACTATGAGGGTAGGGCAACAGTTGTGGTCACAATAACTCACTCATGAAAATAGATCCCTTCCTCTAGTTAAAAGAGAGTTACGTCATTCCCAAGGGATCTAGTGGTCCAAAAGTCATCAGATCGTCTTGGCCATTTGTTTATGGGTCTCTTGTGCCTTATATGAGCAAACTGAGGAAGGACATTAAAAAATAAAAAAAAAACTACTTTGGAATTTGTTCTGTTCCAAAAAATTCAGAAGTAATAAAGTGCTTGCATTGCTAATGGCTGTTTCAAAATGTTTTGACACCCCCAGTGGGGTTTGAGAGAACAGTTTTTACATGTGGGAAATGACATTATGACTTAGGCAATGTGATTCTGGGTTTGTCTGTAGTTGTTGTTCTTGAAGCGCCCTTCATTCAAATTATCTTTGTCCTGCTTCTGAATGTTTCAGATCATTTGAACCAGCTGCAGAGGCAATGAAAGCAGCAGGATAACTGAACAGAATGGAACATTTACAGAAATAACAATTTATTAAGATCATATCATTATTAACCATGACATGGGGCTTTCTTAACCACATCTATAATTGCTATAACTCTTAATGATGCTGTATCATTTGCACTCTAATACTCCGGAGTGCTTACTACATGTTACAAAGCTATTAAACACAGATCTACAGAGCCATTGCTAAAATAATTCTAATCATTTTATTGTTCAAGCTGCATTTACCCACATTTTAAAATCAGATATACAAAATGTATAAATGAACACAGAATCACACCTTTGAAGAGAACTTCCAAAAAGTAATTTTACCCAGTCCACTGCCTTATATAATAAATACTCAAACCATCAAAGACATGTGGTTGTAATTCCCATTTAAAAAGTCACAAGGTACTAAGCCTTCACAACACTCTATATTGACTATTTTGGTATTTGATCACCATGTGGTGTTCAAGTTTTCCCATAAATGAAGTAAGTTAGAGCAAATTACACATACATCTACATAGGAATATACCTATTCCTTTGTGGGGATTGAAAAATAATTCATACCTCCTTTATCACACTAAAACCACATAATAGAATTTACTTTTCAAGACTTAACACTGACCTTTCTCAACTGCTTTAACCTTTTCTTACAATTAATATTATTACTGACTTTAATCCCTTTGGAAATTCTTTGGTCCCTAAATACAAATTTTGTCCTTTGTATTTAAGAGCAATGACAACAAAACAGATATGGGCAGAGGAAAAACAGAAATGGGGACCTCTGCTCACATCTTTAATTTAGTTATAGTGAGTCATAAACACTAACCAAACATGTATATAGTGACTGTTTACATCTCAAATCAGTCCATATGCAAAATCTTGAACTAGAAGATGAGCTCCTAATTAACCTGTGGGCCATTAACCTTTAATGTTTTCTTTAACTGAAAGTTCATTGACAGAATAATGAAGAAACCTGAAAGAACCTGAGACTTTTAGGTAAATTAATGAGAAACAAACACATGAACTACAGAAACGGGGGAAAACAGAGCAAAAAGGGAATTGGTGAAACCTCACGGAGAACTGGGATTATCATCACTCTAGACACAACAGAAGCTCGAATGACTCAAGGCAACTCTACGTGAGCATCTTGTCCATTCAGATACTGGCTTACATTATTCTCATTCAGGAGGCCTCTCCTCACATGTGACTCCATCTCTCCTTATATCTCTTATTTCTTTACTCTAATTTTCTCTCCACTTCTCCAATGTTACTATGACTGCTTTCAACACTTTTCACTGCTTTTCTCTAGTTCTTATATTCAAAGTTCCGTAAAGAAGATTGAATCCAATAGTCACCATTTAGTAAAGAGGAATACTATGGGTCAAGATTCTTATGCCACATCACCTCACAGATAACTGGTCCAGCTTTTCAATATATCCCTGACTCCTCATGTGGTTAGGCTAACTGGTTATTTCATGATAGACATGACACCCTAAGTGCAAGGAAGTGACCATGACTGCTGGTCTCAAATAAGGATGAGTGTGACAAAGCAATTCATGCAATCAACTACCTGGTAAACATGAAAAAACTCCTTACCAATTTAATAAAAAAATTTTCTAAGAATAGTGGCTAAAAAATATTGTTTGCATAGTCCTGTGTGATTTATCATGGGGAATGTCATACATTGGTATACTATATTGTATTTTGTATAGGGATTTACCAAAGATAGCTATTTTATTTAATAATCTCAGGGATGACCTATGAAGAACACTGCTACGTTCTGCATGAAGGTGGTGGTGAGAAGGGCAATATAAAAAAATAAGGGGTAAGTTATGATATTTGTTCTTGTCCTAAAAGAATTTCATTCCATAGTAGGTTAGACACAAAAACATGCACATATAAATAATACAAGGAAGTGAATAGTATTGGGTAAGGAAAGGAGTACAGAATCTCTCTGGTAACTTCCAAATCTTCCATTGTACTAATGTTCCGATTGGAGCTGGTGGGAGGTGAGGGTGGAGGCAGCAAACACCCCTCTACAATTGAAAGCTATCCCCAGCTTCAAGGGAAAAACCCTCCACAGTGCTGAGGTCTGACAAGTGGAGGGATGAGCCTTCTGCCACATGGACTAGATAAGCACATTGGGCTGGTCATCAGTCACCTTCTGGGGCTTTCCTTGTTTTGTTAAAGTGTCCTTTTGGCTCTGGGAATGGAAGAATGGGCCAGGTGGAGACACTGATTTTAATCTACATTAAATCATCACACTTTCAAGGTATTGAAAATTTTAGTGGTTGCCATTCATTTACATATTTAACTCATTCAACTGAATTTTATTGCAAATCTAATACATGAGTATATAAAAGTAACTCATATATAATCCTTGTCTTATAAGACATATAAAGAGATAATTGCAGCACATTTTATTATATTTTTATATATAGAAATATAATGAAGATTTTAATTCAAAATTTTACAGAAACTCAGAGGAGAAAACTGGACAAACTGGGTAATAATATCAGGAAAAGTAAGAAAGTGAGACCTTCAAAGATGAATAAGGACACTCCAGATGAGGGGCAGTGGGCAGTTCACTGCAGGAAGAGGGAACAGACTCCAAAAATGCACACTTGTAAAATAAATGGTTTTCTCAAGATTATTGAGCTTTTCTATGGGATCAGAGTGTCAGGTTTGTGGGTGATCTAAACAAATGATATGGCTCAATAATCACTATATAATACTCTAAATAAAGCTCCTATAGGCAAATTAATTGAGATTATATTTATCTCAAAATGTGTCTTGATAATTTTATTTTTAACATGAGGGGTTTTTTCTCCAAAAATATTTTTTATTGCAATCAAGCTAAAGTAGTGTAAGGGTTACTTGATAGGAACACTTAAAGAAAGTTAGATCTCACAGAAATTTCAGCCTTGCCATTTACTATCTGGGTGATATTAACAAGTTACTTAACCTTTCTAAGCCTGTTTCATGTATAAAGAGATTATAAAAAGACTACATAAGGCTGTTGTAAAGATTAAATTCATATTACCTGTGATATCTGTCATGTGGTGAATACTCAATAAGCATAGCTATACTGAAATTTTTAGGGTAGTTGTTCTCAAATGTATTTTAGCCATAAAAGTTTTTTCAAATATTAGAAGCCTCTTTATGTAAAATGGATTTACTCTGAGCTGCTCTGTTTGAAGCAGAATGGGGCACCCAAAGCCGGCATGTCCCCCTCTCTCCCAACCTCACTTCCACCCAGGTAACCCCTAAAGGACTCTGCAGCCCACAAGTTGAGCAGTACTGTACTATCATACAGCTGCCTTTCTTCAAAATGAATTATTGACTAACAGATGAGCTGATCTTTATCCAGAGTTCTCTTCTCTAGAAGTTCAGTACTTATCACTGTTTGGGGGCATCAACATTCAAAACACTCCTCTCTCTAATACATGCACAGTGTGTCCCTTAAATCCTATGGTGAGTTACAACCTCTCCTACTTTATGTTCCTTAAGTTAGTAATTGTGATAAAGTACATGTACCTTTGTGATATTTTCAAGCAAATTACAAAAGCCTTCCCTTATGCATGGACTTCCTCTCGGTGGAAAAGTTCCCATGACAATATACATGGCTTGGCAAGCCAATGGTATTTTTATGGCAATTAGAAAAAGCCAGCCCTTTCTTTGACAAACCCAGACCTGACTAATCATGGCTTGGTGGGCTGAGCCAAGGCTGTATTTCAGCCCTCACTTGGCCCTGTGGCTGGGGCTTTGCTTTAGTCAACTCTTCACATGATGATTCATTAAAACCCTGTTTACATATTATTTATTATTTGTAGCTCCAACTCTAATGTATTAGGAAGTATTTTGGAAACAAAAATGGGTTCACATTTATTCTAGGTCCTGCTTAAAGTCTCACTTTTTAGAGAATTCTAAGCATAGGCCATATCTTAAAGCTATTTTTGTGCCATTGATGATTATAATAGGGCATTTCCTATATACCAAATTTCCCCCCACGATATCCCCTGTAGTATCATTTCAAACTCCAAATAATGGCTTGGTCCAAAAGCTGAAGCAATGAGGCACCATTGGCAGGCATAAGGAGAGAAATATTGGGTTGTCGGAAAAGTCATGACGTATTTTTTTCTCTGTTTTTCATTGCAAAAATGCATCATGACTTTTCCGACAAACCAATGTATTTTCTGGTGCTAACTCTACTTTACAGGAATAAGTTTTACAATTATTGAGCATTGGCTATCTTCGGGCAAGCCTTTAGGCAAGATATCCCATTACTGTAGGTCCACACATATGAGGAAATAGTTACTCTATGCATAACAAATGAATATGAAACCTTTGATAGTGGAGAGCTTTAAAATTATATTTTCCAGAGGTGTGTGAGCCCGAAGTGTTAGAACAGGAAAGGCAGCTTAGAGGAGCTAAGGGCGCTCACTAGGCACAGTCAAGGTCTGGGTTTCAAAGCACAGGTTATATACCAAAGCTGGCCCACTGAATTCAAACTGTCTGAGCCTTGGTATCTCCATTTATAAAATGAAGATAGTATCTCCCTCACACAAGTGTTATAGGGAATAAATAAGGTAACCTATATGACAGTGCCTACAGCTGAAGAGATATTACCTCGTTCTAAATAATTTATTATTTAGAATAATTTAATCTAAATTTCGTCTTTATTCACTTTGAAGCCTGGAGCGGCTGAACTGGGACTTTCTGCAGTGATGGAAATAGTCTGTGTTTGTGCTTTCCCAGATGGCAGACACGAGCTGCATGTAGCTACTGAGCCGGCAAAATGTGGTCAGTGACTTGAGGAACTGAATTTTTTAATTTCTTTATTTTAATTAATTGAAACTGAAACTCAAATAGACATATGTGTTTAATAGCTACTGTATAGAAGAGTGCAGTGCCAGAAAAGAATTTGACTTCAATAGGACAGCTTCATTATAGATAAAGATTTTTTCAGCAATAAGTTTCTAAGAAAGACAACATTCTTTTCTGTGAATATTTTTAAGGCAGGAGATTCTTAAACTGAAAACAATGGGCTCCATAAACACCTGAGATTATATGATAATCATGTAAAGTTTAAAGTGTATTTTTCTGGGAAGAAGATCCGTACCATCGGAGCAAGAAAGAGGATCAGGTCTCAATCAATCAATCAATCAATCAATCAATGGAATATACCTGTTTCTTAAACCTTCTCTAAGTTTAAAATGCCCAAACTATTGTTCAGAAGACAGAGGCACCTAAGCTATTGCATGACCTCATATAACTATAGTTAATTGTTTCTATTAACACTAAAATATAAGCAAGGTTTTAGGTAAAAATATGTAAAATATGGAATTCACAAAAGTGTTCCATTGCTCTATTTTGACCAAAACTAGTAAACACAATTTTAACATGTTTAATTACATTTTGTTACATATTTAACCCTATTAATTTTCTCTAAAACATTAAAGAGTACAGAAATTTTCAAACTAAAAAGTACAATTCTCTCCCCCCTCTTACCCAGCTTCTATTCTCCTTCCCTGGAGATAACTGTGTCAAATTTGTTGCATGTCCCTCCAGACCTTTCTTCATGCACCCGTACATATGTTGCATTTACATGTGCATGTGTGTGTATATGTTTCTGTGTGTGTAACTACTGACTTCTGTTATGCTATTTGTGGTAGGCTGAATAATGACCTCAAAGATGTCCACATCCTAATCACTGGAACCTGTGATAATATTACCTCATATACCAAAAAGATCTTTGCAGGTGTAATTAAGATAAAGATCTTGAGATGATGAGATGATACTGGATGATCAGAGTGGGCATTCTGTAATCACAAGGGTTCATAGAAGAGGGAGACAAGGCAATGAGCATCAGTGGTAGGAAATGTTATGATGGATGCTAGAGGTTAGAGTGATTCAAGGAAGGGACCACAAACCAAGGAATGCAGGCATCCTCCAGAAATGGACTGAAGGCAGGGAAATTGATCCCGAAACTGATCCTGAAGCTCCCAGAAGGAACACAGCTCTGCTGATGTCTTGATTTCAGACTTGTGACCTCCAGAATTGTAAAGAATAAATGGGTGTTGTTTTAAGCCACTCAGTTTGTGGTAATTTGTTTCAGCAGCCATAGGAAACCAGTACACTGTTCTTTAACATCCAGCTTTTAACTTTACAGGGTAACCCACACATCCCTCCTTGTAATTACATTAGTACATGCAATACTACTACCTTCTTTATAGTAGTTGCCTGGAATATCAATTTGGCTCCTCTTTATACTATTATACATAGGTTTCAGTGGACATCCTTGGACATATATCTTTGAGCACTTGTCCAGATGGTTTTGTGGAATAGGTGACTTCAGAGAGGAGGAGGTTGGTAAAAAAGTAAAGGTACATAGGGTGAATACATTGCTACTCAGAACATTTGAAGAGTGTTTCACTCAGGGGCAATTATGCTTCCTGTTCCACAGACAGCAGGCTTGGTCATGTGAGTTGCTCTGGCCAATCGAATGTCAGCAGAAGGGACGTGGGTCCCTGTGAGTGAGTGAATGCTTGAGAAGCTAGAGTGCATTTGTTCCGTTTCTCCTCACACAAGATGTCTAACATAGAGGCTGTTTCACCAACCTGGGTGATACCTAAATCACAATGGATTTGTAGGGATATAAAAATAATGTCTTCTTGTAAATGACTATAGTTTGGGGGTTCTTAGACACAAGAGCATAGATAATTTAGACTAAATTACCTGATGCAGAATGTGTATATAAAAATGTTCATAATTACTACTAAATTGCCACCTAAAGAGCTGTACATGTACACCAACATTGCTTAAAATGCTTTTTTTCCACACTCATGCCCAAGTACATAGCAATCATTTCCAATTTTTGTCTTTCTCATGGGAAAAAATGGTATCTCACCACTTTAACCTGTATTTTTCTGATTTCATGCAAGTTTCCCTCATGTGCTTATTATTCATTGTATTTATTCTTCTATAAAATATTTACATGGCAATCATTCATTTTTATCCAGTTATTGGTTGTTTTTATATACATCTTCTCATATATGAGAGTACTTATACATTGCAGCTATTACTGTTTCCTTTGTCTATATTTTTAATGCTTTATTTGGTTCTTTACTTTATGATGGATTTCACCTCACAGAAGTAACTTAATATATTATAAACCAGTTTCCTTTGAATTAAAGTATAAGTCAAGCCTAATTAGTCACTCCAGAAATCACGAACTAGTAAGAATGACTCACTTAGAAGTCCAGATGAAAACTGATGATTCACTCTCTAATTCTGAGTCAAAGCACTCACCACAAATGAGGAGGAAATACATGATAGATCAGAAAAACAGAAAGAAGAAAAAAACCAAGGCCAAAAAGACCAAAGGATAAAAGCATTAAAGGACAAAGCAAGGATCAAAGTGAATGCAGAAATTACAAACTTATATAACCATAATAAAGGTAATAATAATAGCCATTATTATTTGATAATATATATCAACAGTCATGAAGATGTTTATAACCAGTGTATGTGCTGCAGTTTTTTTCTCCATTTAAACAATTTATTTTAGCTACCATCCTAGGGGTAAGATTTTTGAATTAAGGTTTCTCAGAGTAGCACTACCTAAGGTGGTGAAAGTAAGACACAGATATTATTATACTTATAATTAGACAATTAAATTAAGTAAAATCTGACATGTCAATAGATTGAAATACAATGAAACTATTAAAATTAATCCATGTAATAATGTGAGATCCTGAGCCAATCGGAATGCCATTTTTTTAGAAAGCCTTTCTGTCTTGTTCAGTTTTTTCTCCTCTGTTTTTACAGAACTTTGTCCCTGTATTCTAACATTTATCAAGTTGCAAAGTGTTTATTGTTTCCTTCCCTAGACTTCAAGGTCTCCAGAGCTAGATTTATGTCTTTTCTTTTTTGACATACAATTCATGTTTTCTTATTTAAAATGTATTTATCCATTTTTCAAGAAAAACAGAAAACAAAATTGCAGGCAGACCACAAATATAATTATGTGAAATTATATAAATATGTTGATATAGGTCAGAAAGGAACGCAGAAATGAAAATTATTCTTACAGAACAAGCAGAGCCTTATAGGTTCTGTTTCAAAGAAATTTTATAAGAAAGCAGGGGTTTTTTTTTAATGCAAAATGATATATGGAAGAAAATTTATGTGATCCATATTTTTTTCACCCAGAGATAACTATTCATACTGTGTCCTATTCCTTTCAAACCTTTCTATGCCTTTTTTTTTTACATTATTGAGATCATCACACCTAAAAAATGTTTTGCTCTACTTTCCCCCTCATTCCCTTTAAAGTTACTTTTTTTAAATTTATGACTAAAGCTACATAGTCTGACCTAAGTGATGTGTAGCCCTCCAAGGAAGAGAGCATGGCAAATCAAAGCTCTGATACACATGTAAATAGAATGATGGAGAACATATAGCTGGGTAGAAAATGAGAAGCTTTAGAAAGAATTCCTGAAAGACCACTCTTGGAAAGGGAGGTGGCGGAACAAACTGTGATGTTTATAGTGCTGTCTAGGCTAAGCTGATCTTGCCAGAGTGCATTTTGCACTTGTGATTTGCAGAGGTAAATATGATTATGTTCCTTATCTACACCTTATTTCTTAACAAGGTCTGAGAGCTTTGATTCGCCTTACTGTCTGCCTTGGGGTATTACGGATCCCTTAGGTCAGACTATTTATGGGGCTTATAAAGACCTGGCTTCAATGTGAAGACATGGTGCTCCTCCTGACAGTCACAAGGGAAGTTCCCAACTGGATGAAGTCAGTTGTTCCTTTTGATGTGGCTGCTTTAAGAGCATAAAGACCAGAATATTCCAGCTGAGGCCAGAGTTACCTTAAGTGCTCTGAATGTCCATAAAACAGTGCACTCCACTAGTGCTATTCAATAGGTTTTCTGCGATGAGGGGATTCATCTACACCTGTACTATCCGATACAATAGCCGCTAGCCATGTATGCCTATTGAGTGCTTTAAATGAGGCTTATGTGGTTCAGGAACTGAATTTTTAATTTTATTTAAGTTTAATCAGTTGGAAATTAAATTTAAATAGCCACATGGGGCTAGCAGCTACCATATTGGACAGCACAACTGTAAGTAGTGCCTTTGTGTGTATTAGTTAAGCTGTGGCTTTCCCTGATCTAAATCAAAGTGTTCCAGATATACTGCTTCAATCAAATCAAATTCCATAATAATGGCCTTTATAGAGTCTTACTCACTGCTGCCCCTGATGAGGCTCGCCTGTGTGAAGAGCATAACAATGACTGTGCATGACATAACTAGGCATCCTGAAGCCGAAAGGCAGGCATGCATCAACTCTGTACACAGAGCTTTCGTGTTTGCAGATAGAATTCCCAGAACTAGAGTACCTTTCCCCAATTTCCTTTTCCTAGGTTGGGTATATGCTCACTAGTGCTACAGATACTGGCAAACTATTTGGTCCCTGGCTCTTATTATTCAATATAGCTAATGAGAAGGAAGAAATCAAGTATATGTGTGTGTATGTACACACACACACACACACACACACACACACACACACACACGGATTTTACATCTTAAAAAGGAGTCTTAAATCAGGTCTTAAATCGAAGTCTTAAATCAGGTCTGAGTTACTAACTCAGGTGAGCTATATAGTCAGGTGGCCTGGGGACTAATATTCTAAGTACACCCATATCACCAAGACTACTTTTTTCTCATCTCTCAGCTCTGGCTGCTCGGGCATTTTAAGCAGTCTCTCATGGATGAGCCACGGTATTTGCTCTCTGCTTGTCTTTCTTCCTTTGCTTAACCATCAGAGAAAATGGAATGAAAGATTCAGGGTGATGAAATCAGTGAAATGAAACTAAAATGTACTACTGAGCTGCTAAGTAGAAGGGATGAACTTCAGGAAAACCCTTGAATGGATGAGAAATTAAGAAGGTTGAATTAAGCTTAGTGAATGATGTGTCTGCAGAGACATTGCTTCCTTGTTTCTTAAGGGCTTGCTCTAATGAAACTTCAGCCCAGGGATCTTGCTCCTCCTTTGGTTTCTTGCTGTCTGCCTTCCAACAGGGTTAGCTCTACTCTGAGGGCAGCAGCAGCTTTTGTGGATGAAGGTGAGGTTTTGGAAAGCTAGATTTTAAAAAAATGTGGTTTTCTTAGAACCTGAACTGATTAAGGGAGTAAATGAGAGACAAACTGCTGTAGGGCTCTGAATAGCAAATGATCTGTGAGTAAATTGAACAAGCTGAGAGACAGTAAATAGGCCATTAACATTCATTTTGGCAAAGCTGCACCTGTTGGAGCTGAAAATACAAAGAGAAACAGGAAGGAGGATGAATGACAGAGAAGACCTGTCAAACATCGTAGTATCGAAAGATTTTTAAATCCTGAGCTTCATGAAATCATCAGTGTAAATAATAGGAAGCTGCAAACTTGGCTGAGCATCAAGATAGATGCAATCCTCAGTGAAATGTTTTCACCACCTTTTTCCACCTAAATGTGGCTGCAGAGTTGTGTGGATTCAATGAGGCTAATGGTACTGTTTTATATGGTTGTCATCCTCAGGGGTTCAGGAAGTCTTGATAGATCTTGGGACAGGCAGTACTGTTCACAGAGAAAATTATTTAGGGGCTCCCTTGATTCTTTGTCTGCTGTCACCTTTCCATTTTAGAGGACGCCCTCACCATCCCATAAAGATGCACTGCCTGTAAGGAGCCCTTTGGAAATGTTAGGAACATGCTTTGGACCTTCGCTGACTCCTCTCTTCCAGGAAATGCACAGCTTCCCATGTTTCTATGTCCTTTTTCTTAGGATCCCTTCTCTACCATCTAAATTCTAAATGTCTCTGAAGCATCCAACCCCTGGATTTATGGCTGATCCTTGAAAACTTTGGCTCCATTTTAACTGAGCCTTCTAGATATGACCCTTAAGACAAACATAAAATAAATGTTTTAAGGTCCAAACTCCATGGCTGGCCTTTGGAAAAGATATTATAATGCAGGTGGTCATTTAACTTTTGTTAATTACATGGATTAGGGAAGCAACTGCCTTTACATGAGGGAGTCCACTTGACAGAAGTCTTCCTAACCAGAAAGAACCCAAGATAATAAGATGGTTTACAAGGGATTGTCTCCTCTAAAGACAATTTAGACAATAAAACATTTCTCTAATTCTGATTATGTTCATATATACTCATTCAAGAGGCAGAAGAATGAGCTGAACTTACCTTCTGAGACTATGGTTTAATATCATATATATCCCAAGCTGTATTCAACAGGACCCTGGTATCATTGGAGATGCTAACACATATTCTCCATGATAAATTAATTTTTAGGAAATTGTATCTATTTTTGCTGTCCTTAAAATAGCATAATTATATCCTTGAAATGATGTATTTAATAATATATACCCCAGTGAAATATTAATATATAAGAAAAACACACCCTATCCCAATACCATTAACTTTCCAAGAAACTCCATTGTTCCACAGAGCACAGTTTGGATAATTTTGATTTAATTCATAGTTTGCAGTACAGTTTTATCTACTCTCTTGATGAGGAATCATATTGATTGCCCACAAAAAAGGCAACTAAACACTTAGCTCAAATCTTGACTGCTCGAAATACTAGCTTCCAGCGCTGACTCTTAACTCAATAAGCAACTCCACATCTAGCCTGATGGCAGGCCCCAGCAGCCTGGTTCCCTGGCCAGATGAGCCTCCTTCAGCATCTTTTCTTGTCCAGGGACACCACCTCCACTAGAAGTAAAGCATCAGTCAGTGCTTACACATATTTGCCCAGGAATTTTCACCTGATCACTCAGGGGCACAGCGGAGATCCAGCACTAAGGAAACAACCAGGTAAAACAAGGCTAGACTCCCATCAGTGCCTGTCTCCACCTCTCCTGGAAAACAGCATTGCACAGAAGCAGTTCTTTCTTCTACCTTAATTTTTAAATTCACCTCAATTACTTTCTGTAGTCAGCTTGAGCTAGTTGTTTCCAAAAGCCTAAGAGATACAAAAGCTTCTAAGCCCTTTTTTTGAGTGTCATTAAGGTTCAAGTTTGTCGTAGTTTTTTCTGTACTGAGGAACTGGGCTCTAGAGAGTTAAATCCAGCAACATTTTGTTGTTGAAGATGGCAGCACAACCTCTGGGAATCAGAAAAGGCAATAAGGAGCTGCCCAAGGAGAGCTGTACTTGATGAAACCGCACCGGGAAACAGACAGCTAGAGCTGGGGTCCAATGTGAGACCCCTAGAAGCAAAGGCAGAGCCAAGACCATAGACAAAGCTCTAATTTGCTCCTAACTGGCCCTGCTACTCTCAGTCTTGTTCCTCTCTAGTCCACTTCCCACATGAAAACCAGAGTTCTCTTTCTTTATTGTTGTTGTTCTTTTACTGTAATTTATAAATTTAAAATTGTCTCTGGAAAATTTCCAGGTGCATAAAAGATTAGTCCCTAATTACTTTAGTTGCTTTTTTTTTTTTTTTAAGAAAAAGCTCAATCAGGATCCCCCTTAACCCCAGATTAATTTGCTGGGGACGCTGTGAC
>NW_017731423.1:3143418-3145058 GCF_001890085.2 Hipposideros armiger | reverse complement strand
AAGCCCAGAGAAATTAAGCAAATTATCAAAGATCACAGGGCTAGTAGGTAGTGGAGCGAGGATAAGAACCCAGGCAACCTGAGGCTTTGTTCTTAGAACTACAATACATTGCATGGCTTACAGATAGAAGGTTGGGGGAGAGGCCATCAACAGAAAGTCCCTTCTCATCCTTCAGGACTCAGTTCATTACTTCTGTCTTCCAAATGTTTCTTCTCACTCCAAAATCCCTGTCTGTCAGTTTGATTTTCATACCTCTAACATGTATCCCCCTATCACACTACGTATCTATGTAACCTGAATACTCCCCAGGGCCCCACATTATTCAATCTCTGCACGGAGCATCATTGGAAAAAAAAAAAAAAAGCCCAGTAACCAAAAGTAATTAAAAACCAGCTTTATTTTTTATTTGTGACTTGTGAAGAACATGATAGCAGATCCAATTAATAATCCACAATTCTCCAAAGCCTCCATCCCGAACAACCTTAGCCCCTCATTCTCCCATTCCCCAAGCTGCTGCAGGGCCACTCATTCAATCCCCCAGTCAAAAAAAAATACAAAACCCCAGTTTTCAGAGCACATGACTCCTTCTCGCTCCTTGTCCACCACATTTTATCTTTACTTGGATTTTCTCTTGAAATTTTTCTGGTGTCTGCTTACGTTTCTGCTGCAGACAGGAATTCTTCAAGGGATCACTGTCATGTTAATAACTCCTGTCCCAACCACGCTTCTCTTAAAACACTTACTACCTAAGTATACTGTATTCTAATACTTTCCCTCATGTGGAAAAACTTAAATGACCATTAACTCTCTTCATAATTAATTTTAAAACCACACTATTTCAATGAATGCAAATCTAAGCCCAAGCATCAAGCTAATAATATTGATAATATGCACTTATAATTACACATTTCAGTTAACTATAAAATATTTTATGACACTAATAAAATGTGTAACACTCTTTAACCAACCAGGAACTTGGGGCAGCTGCAACATCATTTGCACTTGCCATTTCACAGTTGTTTATAGACATGTAAAAGAAATAGCACAGTGCCGGGAAGCTAATTTTGCATAAAATCACAGTATATTTTTAGATTAAACACTAAATTTCCATACAAGATCTTAGGATACAAGAACACAACAAGTAGAGATCTATATACCTGTGGACGAAAAGGGGGCCACATATTCAGCCTGAGAAGCTCAGGGGAGGCCTGCGTGGTAGGCCCGACAAACTCAGAGACTGAAATTAACCACATAGGATGGTCTGAATATAACAATTCCTAACTAAAAGTGGGTCCTGGCTGGTAGTCATATCTTTGGCCTGTAGCTTCCATGATAAAGGTCAGTGTTTACCTTAACTGAGACTGTCCACTGTCTTTTTTGCATCGAAGATAATACCCTAGGAATGTGAGAAAAATCCCTTTTTCCTGAGCCCCCCACTCCCACCCCCAGGGCACAATCCACTGGACCAGAGCAGTGAACTACAGAACCCTTTCATTGTTGGTCTTATCCCCTGATTACCATCGTTATGTGCTGTAAAATGCTAAATATCCTGTACCCACCAATGTAAAAGAAGTATCTGTCTCTCCAATTTACTTTTTATTCAATCCCAGAGATGTCCCCCCTTTGCTTTCTCCCACCCC
>NW_017731423.1:3138138-3139598 GCF_001890085.2 Hipposideros armiger | reverse complement strand
CATAGGGAAATGATCTGCCACATCTATCTTGAAATGTTGAAAGTTTTGAACAAGGGAATATTAACCGGGCCACAATGTGTGGAGAAAATAACACAGAGCAAAGATTGGTGACCTAGATACGAGGGGTTAATTGATCACATAGTCCATGAAAGATTTAAAGAGGGCCTAGGAAGAGTTAGGGTGGTAGAAGGGGGAATTGGAAAGGGGAAATATATCTGAGATTGTTTAAGGTAAACATAAAGTATTTGGAGCCATCTGTGAGCATGGCGAGACAGGGAAAAACTAGAAAGTCTGGGGTGGGGCAGGGAGGAGTGGATTCTCAGAAAAGAACAGACATGGTAGTGGAAATGAAGTTTGTTCTGGGTATTGTTGAGTTTGAGGCAGGAATTCTTTGCAGGGATTTCCATGGGACATTTGGAAGTGCTGATGTAAAGTTTAGGTAGAAAGTTAAAAGTGGAGATACCTATTTGGGTAAAGCAGTTAAAGCTATAAAAATAGAATGGTATTACCAAGGGAGCTCTTGCAGAGGGAATAAGCCAAGAACAGAAACCAAAGTAAAAGCAAATGTCAGTGCTAGAACCAAAAACCATGCAAGTTCAGTGTTTTTGAAAAGAAAGCAATTGTGTTTCAAGCAAGGGAAGACCAACTTTTTCCAAATATTATGAGGATGTCAGGCATATAAGACTCCAATGAAAAAAGTAATTTAATTTAGCAAGTACAGAGCCATAAGTGACCTACCTATAGGAAGGCAGTTTCAGTAGAACCACAGGAGACAGATTGCAAGGGATTAAAAAGGTAGTCATGGTTGAAAAACCAACTGCTCTTCAGTGACATAGAAGACTGACAGAAAAATAACCCCAAACTATGCCTGAGTATCTCTCTCAAGAAGGAAACAAAAATACAAGACTTGTTTGCATACCACTGGGTATTAGTGGAAGAAAAAGACCCAGGAAAGAAGGCCACCTGTCCAAGGCCAGGTCTTTATTCCACCTGAGTCCACTGACAAGGGGTTGAGCCTAGGGTTGGATGGCAGCTAGAAATGACTAGAGAAGTAGTGGGGAAATTTTGACAGAGAAGAGATACTTTATACTTGCCTTTTCTTTTCAAATATTTTCCTAAATTTTTGTGTCCTCCAGATTTTGGTTCCCTGGTGAATAGATCTAATGCCTCGCCCCAGATTTTTGGGGGGAAGTTCAGATAGGGAGCAAATTAAAGAATAGTGTCTTGTTCTGTTGTTGTATTTAATTGGTTTTGTTGTTGTTTGAGGGGAGAATTGTTTCTTTGTTTTTGAAGACTAGGAGGAAGTGATATTTGTTGATGGGAAAGGAGGGTCTTTGAAGAAAGGGCTGCTCAGTATTAAAGACAGTGGGTAATTGGTGCATTGAGGCCAGCAGGAGAGTAAGCTGGAAGGAATGAAATTAAATGCCTGGGGAAGGGGGTCTAACTTCAAAGAGAGGAAG
>NW_017731423.1:3133222-3135963 GCF_001890085.2 Hipposideros armiger | reverse complement strand
TTTTCTAAACTACAATGATAACTATCTTTATAGACCAACACTGTAAAAGAACAATATAAATTGTTTTTCTCCTCAACCCCGACTCCTACCAGTTTCTTCCTAGTATGCCACAGTCAACAAAAATCTTAGGTAAATACTTTCGGCCAAAGAGAAAAACCTTTCAAAAAATATATATATAAAGAGCTCTATAAATCAATAAAAAAGAGAGAAACAAGCAAGGGGGGGGGGAACTAGGAAAGGCTATAAATAGGAAGGAAAAGAAATACAACTTGGGCAAGAAATATTCAAAAAGATATTCAATCTCAATAGTACTTAGTGATACTAATGACAAGAAGCAACAATTTCCAACTCTAACTTAGCAAATATATTTATCATATCCAGTATTGGCAAGTACTCATATGTGGGGAAAATGGTATTCTTCTATACTGTGGAACAGCAATTTAGCAATGTTTAAATGTTCAAGCCTAATTGACACAGCTATTTTACTTCTTGAAATTTATCCTGATACATTTACAAATACACACACACACACACACACACACACACACACACACACACACACACAATTTTTTTTGCAGCATTTCTTCTTAAACTTAAAATCAGGAAACCACTCAAGTGTTCTTCAATAATAAAATATTACACAAATTATTGTACAGCTGCCAATGGAATGCAATGTAGAATTTCAATAGAATGAGGTAGCTCTCTCTCTATATATATAATGGCAGAGAAATATTCTAAAGCATATTATTAAAATAAGTCAAAAACAATGTGTACAACGTGTATAGTAAAATACTATTTATTTTTAAAAACTGAATTATGTATGTATGTGTGTTTGTATATAATATATAACAATAAATGTGTAGGGAAAATATGGAGAGAGATTCATTGTATGCTTGTATGGCGAATTATACTAATGAAGTTAATTCTGGGACAGTTGGGATGACTGGAGGGAGGGCAGGGTAACCTGAAGGTATAATTTATTGTTCTGTATATATCAGAGTGCTTGAATGTTTAACAGGCAGACACCCATGTATTACATGTAATATTTAAGAAAATTGTATTTTAAAACATAATTTGATAGCGACATGCAGAGAAAACTGAAACCTGGACACTTTTCAGATGAGGAGCCAATTCTGTCTTGCTGGCTAGAGTAAGCCAAGCTTGTCTGTCCTTACTGATCTGCTCAATTAGAGCGCGAGGCCACAGCCAAGAGCAAGGGAGGTTTTACTCTCTAAATGTATCACATAGTAGGAATTATTGTTTGTAGGCACCAACAAGGAGAATGGAACAGAATCTTAAGAGGTGCATGAGGTTGGATCTGTATGATTTATTATTCAGTTAAAACCTCTAAAGAGGGAAATAAGACCTCGTTGTCAACTCTGATTTATATTCTCTCATTTTGCAATTCAATGAGCAAGTCAGGTGGGTATTGCCGAAAACTAGTTATGGATTTCATCCAAAGACATATAATTATATTTATATTCAAAGTTTCAGCTTCATTCGCTTTGTATGATTTTATTTTTAGCCCTTTCCTTTTATTTAATTTTTATTTATGTATTTTCTTCACCCACTCAGGCCAGAATGACAGGAGGTAGCTGCTTAATTTTTAAGCCATTTTTCATGCATCCCTCACGTTCAATTTGGGCTTCTCCTGCACTGCTCTAGAAATAGGTGAGCTGCTTGCAATTCCCACCCCTCTCCAACTCCAGATCTATGCTGAGCTGCTAAGTCACTGTCATCTAGGGGGGTAAGTTTTACTCTCTACAGCTGGAAACAATAGAGATAAAGTTCAGAATAAATTTGTTTTAGCTGTAATTTAGACTTTGCTTCTATTTAGGAAGTGGGATAATTCAGGACTCTGTTGGAATTATGCTGGCCATAGGGAGAACTTTCAGTATCAGCACAAATGGTCTATATCTCTGAAAGGAGTATTGAGATAGGACCTGGAAATTAGGAAGGTGCTTTGGTAAAACCTAGGCATCTATGTCTTCTCAAGAAATAGGCCCCCACAAAATGTATTCAACCATGTAAATATTCATATCCTTTACCAGTAATTCTATTCTGTAAATCCCCTCAAAAGAAAACAGAATGCAAAGGTGTTATGTACTATGATGACCATCAGACAGTATTTATAGAATAATATAAAAAAAAATCTGAAAACCCCTAAACTCTCCAATAGTAGGATGATGATTCCATAAAATGTTCATATTCAGTTTTACAGTGCTAAAGCAAGATTAAAATGAGTGGTAATGAAAAAGGTTTAGCAACATGAAAAATACTTATATCATTAGTGAGAAAGGAAGATGCAAATTAGTATATACACTGTGGTTAAAGCACCGCAAAAAATATGCATGGGAAATAGACCAAGAGAAAATAAAATAATGTGCTAAGAGGAAAAAAAGGAAAAGAAAACACCGTAATCCTATTTTTCCAATTTTTATAGTATGCCTATACTTTTTTATTAAAAACATTTATAAACTAATAAGGTATATTTTTAAAAATGTTTAGTTCCTTTTAAGGAAGCAGGAACTAGAGTAAGTCTCATGTATTCTTCTATGAAATCTATAAAATTTTCTATCTATGTCTCCGTATTCCCTTATTCCTGCTCTTCTCCTCTCCACCCCACCCCACCCCCACATACACACACACACACACACACACACACACACACACACACACACACACACACATTTCTCCCCAAACAAAAAGATAGGTGCTGCAGGCATGCATGTCTCTTTCTA
>NW_017731423.1:3106752-3132549 GCF_001890085.2 Hipposideros armiger | reverse complement strand
GCCTCCCACTCCCATTAAGTTATACTCCGTATCAGAGCTGCAATGGATAGTTGGGCAGGTTGTACACTGCACAAACCTAGGGAGCACTATGTACTTTGTAATCTATGAGAATGATACTCCTAAAAGTTGGGCAGCACAAAGCCTGAACGATCTTATGTGTTACCTACATCATCTCTCGATGTGCCTCTCCATCATCGCTTATCTGCTCAGCCCACCACTTTCAAAGACTTTTCTTCAACTACTCCAGTGTATACCATGCTTTTATTCCAAGAGATCAATTGACATAGGTACAATAAAATGCAGTCTGACTGAGATCACAAAACTAGCACAAGTGAATTCTAAGGTCAGCAGAGATTCTCTTACGTTTCTTTAGTAGCATCTCAATCACCAAGCCCAGTATTGGGCACAGAACAGGAACTTAATAAATGCACATTAACTGATTATATGATTTTCTAGGACAGCTACTGTAAATTACGTAAAACGATCTTTAAGAGGGGATTAGGAAATATTTTGTAACAGTGTTAAACATATTTCAGACTATAAATTGGAATACAGGATATTACTAGGTGGTTGCCTTGCAAATGAGCAAGGGCAGCTACCCAGGATCCGTGCTGATGAAAACTTAAACTAAAGTTCATTTGCTCCACGTCTGTAGTGAAACAGAAATGACATGATTTGCACTGGTATGAATATTCAATTTTGCAATCTCCTGGCCCAACCACAATGTAAATTACTGACAGATTTAGAAATGATTTAAGAGTATGATTATCAAATACAGTAACAAGAATAAAAATAAGACTGCAAATCCTGCTTGCTGTTTTCCTATAGTCACTTCCTATTTACAGGCCTCTGCCCAATTCCATGTGTCTGCCAATGTGATTCCCCATATACAGGTAGCAACACTATGATTCTGAGCTAGAGGCAATTTGTTCAAGGGGAAGAACACTGTAATTCAGACTTTTGTAAATTCTAAACAGGTTTTTTGAAGAGAAAAAAAGTGAGAGTGTTACACATCTGGGTTCTAGAGTATTCTCTTAGCCCAGTGGCCTATGCTAAGCCAGTTTCGGGAATAACAGACTACAGTGAATGGTGAATAACTACTGCAGAGAAGTGAAAAATAAATCCTTTGTTGTATATATCACTATTCACACATACACGCACGTACAAACACACAAGCACAGACTCGCATGCAAACTCATTAAAACAAAAGCAGAGTAGTTAAGATTTATCAGCCAATAAATACAGACTTCCAACTAGCTACTGACTTCATTTAAGAAAACAAATGGATGTAAAACTATGCATTTATCTCTAGGACATGAGCACTATACATTCCAGACACTAGGTGCCACTCTAGAGGCCAAGAAGAGAAGGGAGGGCAAAGACAAAAAGACTTGGTTCCGACTACAAAAGTCACTTCCCTGAGGCAAACTAGAACCTTTTTAAAGAGCTGTGTGGCAGGTTTGCTCTTCCTAGGAGCAGCTGAGTCAGCAAAGCCTGCTTCCTCAGTTTCCATAACTTTCCTACTGCTCAGAGCAGTTAGGCTGTTAACACAGGAAAGCAGCTTCCTTGAATTAATATGAATCATTTCTTTGGAAATAGTGTAACAACCAGTAATTTTCAGATCAATTTACATGATATTCCACTTATTTCGTGCAGCTTTTTATTGCACCTCCACTTGACTGCACTAATAATATGGGTCCTTCCAATCAGAACATTGCATTTGCTCAGAGCTCATGTGTCCAATGGATATATATTGAGACATCCTGTAGCGTCAAATGCTTAATCATTCTCTTACCACAGTTCAGAGCCTCCCATTGAGAGTCTTCACCTCAGAGTGGGCATAAGGTACAGATGGAAACAAACCCAGGCTTTTCTTGCTGCCTTAAGTTTACCTCCAGGTTCCCCATATAATCAACATTTCTTTCATGAACCTCTGCCCCCAACCCTGTCCTATAGGTAGAAAATGTGATGACCAATACCATCGAATTCCCAATAAGGAAGCCTTTTTCAGGCTTCTCTGTTTGAAGCAGCTGTGGAAACTCAGGAGCCAACGCATCAGTGGAAAATGTCTATTTTACTGCTTATAATTGAGATGTGGTTCATTAACTTATTTATTCATTGAAGAGACATTAAGACTATTTTACTGGGTTCTATGCTAATGCTTGGGGATGGGGAGAAAAAGACACAATGTTCTCCCTCAGGAAGGGATCGCATAAAGGAGACATGAGCTATGATCAAGATTAAGACAAGAAGTGTTCAGGAGCAGGGAATGCAGTGTGGCAACGGGGCAAAGGCAGCCATCATTTATGGAATTCCTGCTATTCTATTCCAACTGTCCCGTCTATATTATTTTTTTCTTCAAAATAAGATATGTATGTAGATATTATGTCTATGTTATACATGGGAACAAAAGTAAATTTTCTAACACTGCACATCTAATAAATTCCAGAAATGGGATCCAAATATAAAATATATTACTCTAATACCATTGCAATTCCCATGTTTTTCTGCCATCCCGCAATTTAAGTGGCATATGATTACTCTTCTCCATCCTTTTTTCCCTGACACATCATCATTCCCTTTCTGGTTATTTGTTGAAGCTTTTCTAGTGAAGTTGATTCTGATTAGGGCTAGGAGACAGGGTCATAGTGAAAAGAGGTAGAGGAGAAGAAAGCTTTAACAATGAGGTACAGACCTAAAACTAACCCTGAGCTTCTGGTGTTTATGTTTAATGGGATCCAGATCATTAGTCTCACAATGAAAAAATACTTATTTTTACATGTCTTCTTTAGTACTGTACTCATCCATCTCACATTTGTGTTCTTGTGGGAATATATCAGCTATCTATTACCACAAACCTCTCCAAAACTTAGAGACTTAAAATGATAAGCAGTTGTTTAAGTTAACCCTTTATGGGTCAGTGATTTAGTCTGGGCTCAGCTGGGCTCCCCCACATGTTCAAAAGTTTGCAGAGGGTCAGCTGGCATAGGATGATCTCATCTAGGATGTCAGGGATAACTTGTGACTCATCCTTCAACAAGCTGACCCCATCTGATCTCCTGGCTAAGGCAGAGGAGCTAATTAAAAGGAAAAATGTGCAAGCACTTTTTCAAGGCCCTTTGTGCACTGCAACTGCTAACATCCTTTTGGTCAAAGTAAGTCACATAGCCAAACTCAGAATCAAGAGGTGGGGGGAAAACTTTGCCTCTTGATAGAAGGAACTACAAAGTAACACTGCAAATGGGTGTGGATACAAAGAGGAGAGATCTGGGGCCATTAAAACAATCCATCTACCCTTAGGGCGAAACAAGTGAATTTCTTACTAGAAGAGTGTACATTTCCTAGGTTTCAGGCACTGGTTTAGCTGAGCAAACATTCTTTTTTCTGTGTGCAAACAGAGCAGATTAAAAAGAAACTTAAAGAGAATACAGTGTACTCTGTCATTCTGTGGATCATCTTCTCCTTAAGTTTTCCTACCAAAGTTCAGATTTAGGGGAGATCCAAGATGGTAGAGGAGTAAACACTGTGCCAGCTTCCTTCCATGAACAAATTAAAATTACAACTAAATTATACAACAATCAACCGGGAGAATCATCTGAAGTCTGACCGAACAGAAATTTTATAACTACCAGTAAGGACATAAAGAAGAAGCCACGTCAAGATTGGTAGGGGGGGCGGAGACGTGGAACTGGCTAACCTCAAATTTCTGTGTGATGGTTGAGAACCAGATATCTGGTTATCTCAGCCACAGAGGTTTCCCCCCAGAGGAGCAAGGGACCCCAGCCCCACAATGACCTCCCCAGCCCAGGGTACTGGTGTTGGGAAGAGGAGGCCCCCAACATCTAGTGGGGATTCTGACCATTCTGGTGGGTCAGAAAGAGGCAGGAAACCCAGGAGTCCTCTTAAACAGCCTGCGCATAGGCTCTCTCACGCCCAGACACTTACCTTGGGCTCCAGCGGAGGGAGAGTAACTCGGAGGGTGTCGGAGACATATGGGGTTTACTGAGTAACAACCAATTGGTTGTTACTGTGGGCTGGAGGACAGTCAGCATTTTCTCTATGTGAGGTCCTCTTCCTGAGCAGCCACCAGGTGGGAGCCATCTTTCCTATGTTGAGTCCTCCCCCTATGCTTACCGCCAAATCTGAATCTGATTGGTCAGGTGAGCTCCTCAGCTCCACCCTGCTGACTCACTGGGACTCCACCCTACCCAATGCCAGAGGCACTTTTCTCCAAAAGCAGCCTGCCCTGCCCACATTGCACTCTTTCTTGGAAACCTATCAGAATCTGACAGACCCCAGGCAGGCAGAGACTGGCCTTGGTGTGCTCTGAGACTTTTGCTGAGTAGCTTCAGGCTCAGCACTGGCACCAAACCAGAATTTACATTACACTGGTGACCACAACTCTTTCCACTTTAGTGACTGCCTGAGACCCTGCCTCACCCAATTTGCATATTACACGAGGCTTTATCAGTGGCTAAACGTTAAGGGAGCTGGCAGGTGGCAGCAGGTCTCAGGGTGTCCTAGCATTTTGCAAAGCTACCCCAGCCCTGGTACTGGTAGTAGACATCCTCAGTTCACAGTGTGGCCTCTTCCATGTGCCTCCAGGATTAGCACAGGCAGTGAACAACCACAGATAACTTTGTAGCTTTTACCAGGTAGTCCCCAGCTGGTCACAGGCAGGGAGTGACCTGGGCCTGCACCAGAGCCCCTCCTAAGAGGCCCCGGAACAAACATACCTGGGATTGGCTTCAGGCCACAGAAGAGCACTGCCCAATTAGCCCCACAAGTGGCACACACAAAGGGCAGTCTCAACAGGCACCAGAGCCCACTGGGGCAAATCCCATTCTGTGGAGTAAGCCCCCTGCACAGCAGCCTGTAAGCTATGGATGTGGCCAAATCCCACAGCCAATCAGCCTGCAAGTCAATCCTACCCACTTATGTGCCCACTATAGCAACCAAGGCTCAATTACAATAGGAGGGCACAGCCAACCCACACAAGGGACACTTCTGGAAAACCTGGAGCAGGTGAGCAAGGAGACTGTGCCACTGGGCCCCACAGGGCACCTACTACATAAGGCCACCTGGCCAAGACTTGGGGATGCAGCAGACCTACCTAATACATAGAAACAAACAGAGAGGCAGACAAAATGAGGAAACAAAAAGATACATTTCAAATGAAAGAACAAGTCGAAACACCAGAAAAAGAACTAAACAAAATGGAAGCTAGCAACCTACCAGAAACAGAGTTCAAAACAATGGTTATAAGGATGCTCATGGAACTTAGTGAGAACTTCAACAAAGAGATGGAAAGCATAAAAAAGGACATAGATGACATAAAAAAAGAACCAGTCAGGAGAAGAATACAATAACTAAAATGAAGAATGTACTATTGGGTCGTCGGGAAAGCCATGACATATTTTTCTATGTTTTTCGTTGCAAAAATGTGTCGTGACTTTTCTGATGACCCGATAGAAGGAAACACCAGCAGACTATATGAAGCAGAGAATCGAATCAACAATTTGGAAGACAAGGTAGCAAAAATCAGAAAAGCAAAAAGAAAAAGAATCCAAAAAAATGAAGATACTTTGAGATATCTGGGACATCAAGTGTAACAACATTTGCATCATAGGGGTACCAGAAGGAGAAGAGAGAAAGCAAGGGGTTGAGAACCTATTTGAAGAAATAATGACTGAAAACTTTCTGAACCTGGCAAAGGAAATAGAGATACAAGCCCAGGAAGCACAGAGTCCCAACCAAGTTGAATCCAAACAGGCCCATGCCAAAACAAATTATAATTAGAATGGCAAAGTTTAAAGACAAAGAGAGAATCCTAAAAGAAGCAAGAGAAAGGCGACTAGTAACTTATAAGAGAGCCCCCATAAGATTGTCAGCTGATTTTGCAACAGAAACTTTGCGGGCAAGAAGGGATTGGCAGGAAATATTCAATGTTATGAAAAGGAAGCACCTACAAACAAGATTACTCTACCCAGCAAAGCTATCACTTAGAATCAAAGGACAGATAAAGAGCCTCCCAGACAAGAAAAAAATTAAAGGAGTTCATCATCACCAAACCAGTATTACAAGAAATGTTAGAAAAGCTTCATTAAGATGAAAGAAAAAAAAAAGATCAAAATTATTAATAACAAAATGGCAATAGTTACATATCTATCAACAATTACTTTCAATGTAAATGGATTAAATGCTCCACTCTAAAGACATAGGATGGCTGAATGGATAAGAAAGCAAGACCTTTACATATGCTGCCTACAAGATACTCACTTCAAATTGAAAGGTATATACAAATGGAGTGTAAAAGAATAAAAAAATATATTTCATGAAAAAGGAAATTAAAATAAAAAGTTGTGGTAGCAATACTTATACCACACAAAATAGACTTTTAAAAAAAGCTATAATAAGAGACAAAGGAGGACCCAGTAATCCCACTTCAAGGTAGTTATCTGAAGAAGCCCAAACACTACTTCGAGGGGTCCTGTGCATCCATATGTTCATTGCAGCATTGTTTACAATAGCCAAGATGTGGAGGTAGCCTGGGTGTCTGTCAATGGAAGAATGGATAAAGAGAAGGTGATACATATATACAATGGAATATTGCTCCGAATATTGCTCAGCCAGGGAAGGGAATGGGTTCTTGCCATCTGCAGTGGCATGAATGAACCTAGAGGGTATTGTGCTGAGTGGAATGTGTCAGGCAGAGAAAGACAGATGCAAAGTGATTTTGCTTATATGTGAAATCTAAGAACAAAATTAACAAACAAAATAGAAACAAACTCATAGATATAGAAAGCATTTTGATACATGCCAGATGGGAAGGGATTAAGAAGTACAAATGGGTTGTTACAAAGTAGTTATGGGGATGTAGGGTATAGCATAAGGGATATAGTCAATAATATTGCAGTAACTATGTATGATGTCAGAAGGGTTGGGGCGATAGATGGGAGGGGGTGGGGGCAAGGTGAAAAAGGTGAAGGGATTAAAAAGTACCAATTGGTAGTTACAAAATAGTCATGGGGACGTAAAGCATAGGGAATATAGTCAATGATATGGTAATAACTATGTATAGTGCAGGTGGGTACTAGACCAGTTAGAGGG
Organism: Hipposideros armiger; assembly: GCF_001890085.2. Taxonomy (NCBI): domain Eukaryota; kingdom Metazoa; phylum Chordata; class Mammalia; order Chiroptera; family Hipposideridae; genus Hipposideros; species Hipposideros armiger. The sequence goes on along the minus strand of NW_017731423.1, from coordinate 3,125,439 downwards.
ATCACTTCTGAAATTATACAAATGTCTAACCACTATGCTGTGCATCTGAAATTAATATAAAATAATATTGAATGCCAACTGTAATTGAAAATTTTAAAAAGGGGGGGACAAGGTGAAGGGGAATAAGAGGTCCAAATTTCCAGATACAAAACAAATAAGTCATGGGATGTAATGTACAGCATAGGGAATATAGTCAGTAATACTGTGATAGCATAGTACGGTGGTATCAGATGGTTGCTGGGTTTATCACAGTGATCACTTCTTTAAGTATATAAATGTTGAACAACTATGGTGTACACCTGAAAATAATATAATGTTGTATGTTAGCTATATTTTACTAAAAATATTTTTCTTTAAAAAGTAAAGCAAAGTTCAGATTTATTATCCTAAAATCACCATTCTCTCTCCTGCCCAAAATGTTAAACCAAAGGTTCAGTAACCAAACTTTTGAGATTCTTGAAATACAGTGTCTCTTACTGAATAACATAATTATAAATAAATGATAATACAAATAGATACAATAAATATGTAATATAAATAAACATTATTACAATTCTTTATTAAATAATTTATTACAATTTATTAAATCATTACTATATGTCAACCTCTATATTAAGTAACATTTTCTCATTTAGTGCAGTATACATTATTTCCCCAATTTTATAGATGAAGAAACTGAGACCTACAGCTAAGTTTGAACTCAAGTCAGTTTAATTCCAAAGTGCCTCCTCGAGTCAATGTGCTTTCTTTTTACTCTTGACTCCATGAAATTTCCTCACATGAAGATCTGGACAATTTCATCCTGTTTTTCTTTATTTTGTCTTTCCTCCTTCTAATCCAACTCACATAACAACTTTCAGATTGACGCGAGACAAGTGCTGTTTCTAACAATCACTCTCCTGCATTGGATCCAAGAACGGTTCCCCTATGGCTCACTGTGAAACTTAACAAGGCATTTTTGGTTTCCTCTGAAAAGAAGGTATCTTATCTACCAATCTCTCCTGTTATATGCTCCAAATTAAACCATATCCATTAGGATTTTATTTTACTCCATACCACCCAGCATCCAGTCAGGGTTTTTCCTGAATTTCTCTTTGCACATATTCTTTCTCCTATGAGAGATGCATCCTCTAGCAAACTCCTACGTATCTTTCCAGGCATATTTTACAAGGAATATTCTGATAATACAGTTTTATGGCATTGACTCGCCTTCTCTCACAGAAAATTAGTTTGAACCTTGGCTAGAAGCACTCACTGAGTACTGATAGATAGCCCAGGTCAAGACTGTTTCAGTCCATGTGTGGAACTGAACACTGCTATTCCTCTACAAAGTTTAAAAAAAAAGGACAAGAAAAAGACAAAAGAAAAGTTCCATGAATCATCTCTGCATAAGTAATTGGATTTGGCAAAACAGAGTTTTATTTTTTCTTTGAAATGCCTCTTTATTCAAACATATAGGGCCCAGCAGTCTGTCACCCTTTTCCAAAAATGAGTTGACAGGAAAGAGAAGAGTCAAAGGAAGTCTCTAATGGGGTACCAAATTAGCACATGGGAAAAACAAACATGTCCTGATCATTATGAATTGTTAATGGCCTGTTTACTGCTGAAGCTGTCACAGAAAACAAGAGAGTCTGGTAAGTCAATAATTTATTTCAGGCTGTAGAATTAATTAGGAAGACAATTAAATAATTGTGGGAAAACAAAAAAAAATATGTTTGCATGCTTTGTTTGTAGAACTCAGTAGTGGTTTCGATGGGGTTTGGGTATGGCATGAGAGGGAAAAGGAAGTTAGAAACAGAAAGGGAGTAAGTCTTCTAGGTGTTTCTTCCTTATAAGATGTTGACAAAGAAATTTCTTCAAAGACATTTCAGGCAAACAGCAGGCAGCAGGCAGCTGCATTAATCCCTAAGACTGTTTGAATGCTTTTACATTTCATGTGAGATGGGTGGGCAAATATGCTGTGGCCAGGGTTTATTTTTGCTTCAGTCTAAGATTATACAATGAATAAGTGATATTTCACTTTCCCATCTACCATGTGAATATCAACAGTGGATCCAGATGAAAAGTAATACTATTATGAGTATATTTTAAAGCAACTGTCTTTATAGATGTCAAACCACTTCATAGACTTTTTTAGGAATAAGATTTAAATAGAAATTGAAATCCATAAAATAGAATTTTCCACACTGAAATTATACTCCTATAACTGTCATATCTGTTTCAATGAAGTGACTTCCATGCCTTAGTACTACCTACATTAGTAAAGAAAATGTTTGGTGATCTGGTTACAGGAAATAATTCTTTATAACAAGCAGTGCTGTTGAGATTAGACTTGATTATGTTCTGTACAGACAATAATAGAAGTCTGCAAAGCAAAGTTGATGGCTCATTCCACATGTGTCCACCAGTAAACTTTCCCCTCTGTCCTTTACATTCCCTACCAGGAAAAAAAAAAAAATCATCATTCTGAAAACACCCATTAAAACACAATTTTTAAAAATGTCTAGTACTTGGAAGGAGAAATAAAAAGATGGATTATATGATGGACACTTTTTTTTTTCTTTTGTAAAATCACTGCAGAGAAATCTACAGGCACAAGAAACAAAATTTTGAAAAATTACATTCTTATTCTAGAAAGCTTGACATTCTTCCACTTACAAGATTTCTTTCCCTTGATAAAAAAGATTCTTTACTCTGGCTTCTCACTGCTCTAATGGAGAACCCAGAAAAATAAATCAGCCTTACAAAGTGGTATGATGATAATGATGATGATTTTGCATTTTTTATCCACAGAAGTGTCCGAATCATGTATCATCACCACCATCACCATCATCACCATCATCATCATCATCATCACCTTGGAAGGAAATCTTAGACTTTTCCTATCGCTGTCTTCCTTAGCCACCAGCCAGGCCCAGGATGAGAGAAGGTCCCCAGTTCATGGTATGGGCACACACAAGAGGATCTCAGGACTTGAGTGCTAGAAGAAAATTGAGGAAACAGTCAAGTTACCAGAAGAGAAACTCAATTCCTCAAACTGATCTGGTGCTTCTTACCTGTTTCTGAAGCATGTAGTGGGGATGAGGCTGGCCAGGAGGGAAACTGGAGTGCAAGAGCAAGGCAAGAGTCATGATTCCTGAACAAATTCAGGTTTGGACTCCCTCACTAACAGAAGTTGGCAACTGGGAAGTTGAGAACTGAGCCTACTACTAGTAGGTATTCAGAAGCCCCCTCTGTGAGGAGGAGGAAGGGTGCAGAGGCTAAATACACAATATTGGAAAGGGTCCTTGGCCCATCCTAAAATTTTAGCACTTTTGGACCAATTCCTCTTCTGTTATACACACACACATACACACAATGTAATTACAGATACAAATCCTCCTCATTTGGCTGGGAGAGAGAATAATATATCTCATAAATTACTACTGGATTATTCCTGTTATTATCTACACAAGTTGAGGAAACAAATACTTGCTGAAAAAAAGTCAACAGTAGAGAGACAGAGACAATCAGGAGCTGTTTTCTGAGTTCTTTCTTTGTCAGGCTTCCATGGGGAAATGGGATGAAGACGAAAAGTTTCCACAAGGCCAGCTGGCTCGCGAGTGTTCCCTCTAAGCACTGGAAACATCAGCGCTCTCAACAGGGATCAGAGCAACTGGAAGCCACCCAACAACACACGATTTAGAATTTCACTTGCCTGAAGTTACTGGACTGGATGATCTTTCAAATTCTCAGTAAGGCTTTGTTTCACCAGAGTTGTCTAGTTTGGACTCCAGCATGTCCTTAGGCCTGGCCTGTCTTTGTGGAAGCCGTGTTAATTCAGCAGAGCTTATAGCTGTAGTTCTCTAAGCTGGGAGCTCTTGAAAGTTTCCCAGCAGATGGATGCTGGTCTGTGGTTTAAGTTAGCATCAACCTTCTCTGAGAAGCCTAACAATTATTTTTCTTTTTCATTGAGAAGTCTTTTCTTTTATTAAAAAAAATATATTTTGATAGGATACGCTAAGATATTCATTGTTATTTTTCAAAAGTCCATATTTAACAATTACAAAATGGCAGCACTATTTTAGCACTCTTTTCCCTTTTTTTTTTCTTTCTTTCTTTCTTTTTTTTTTAATGCATTTGGTCTCCAAAATTTCAAAGACTAGGAGCCACTTTCTATGAAGATTTCTTTGGTTACTCTGACTTATAAAGGGAGCAGAGATTTTCATTCACACATTCATTCAATAAATATTTACTGGTGATTCACTATGTGCCAAGCGCTGTTCTAGACCTTTGAGATCCATCAGTTACCAAAATATCACATAAAAATATCTGTTCCCATGGATCTTATCTTCTTCTTGGGAAGACAGAATATAAACAACAAATATAATAAATAAGTAATTAGGTTGTAGAGTACAGATACAAAGGTCTTAAACAAAAAGCTATTGTACCTGAATTCAATTCATTTTGAAATCAGCATCTTCCTATGCCAGACTCTGCATTCTAGACTCAATTAATTCAGGAGTGAATAAGGCAAAACTCAGTTCTTCAAGATGTTCATTTTATAATACAGAAGATGGAATAAGATAATATTTCCCTCCCTAGATTATCAGCTCTTAGATTATAAGAACTAATAAACAGAATTTTTTAAACTCTGGAAGTCCCATAGCAGAGGTAGTTCCTAGTTGTTCAAATTGTTGAAATGCACTTGTTTTGCCATCTCTGCACTTACAACATCCATACTTCCCTTTTTCTTATTCCTGACGATGACAAGCTTAGCCCCACACTTAGAACTTAGTCCTCTCATCGCACAATTCAAGCAGCTGACTTACCACAAATAGTGGAGTATTGTGGGCACTAAGATAGTGTGGACCTCACAGTACACAAAACAGCAAATTGCACTGTGAGCACCATGAAGCTGCTCAGTGTAGTCCATGAGTGTGAGCATCTAAAAACTTCACTTGGTTTTCAGAGACAATGAACAGGGGTCTGGGTATGTGTATTAAGAACCCAGTTCAAAGACTAAGTGAAGGATTTTTAGAAAATAAATGACCCCTCCTTGGATCAGGTTCCGTTACCGAGTCAAGTTTTAATAGGTACATAAATGGTTATGTTTTCCCCCCAAAATTGCTGCACAGGTGGGAGATTACAGAGCGATAATGCAAATGAGCTGGCAATTTAGAACAAATTAAAAAAAGTGTCAGATATTAACATGCAAAATGCCAATACTGCATATGCACAACAATGAATGGAATATTGAATAGGATTTGTATTTGTATTTGACTGCCAGCTATGTCAGTGGGCATTGCACAAGCTGGGACCGGGGAGGAGAAAATGAAGAGATGTTATTCTAATTGTTGAACTCATAAAACCTGTCAGGTTCCTGCTGCCGGGGAAGGCAGATTATAGGTTAGAAAGAAAAGTGACAAAACTGAAGGAGACCTTAACAAATGGAACTGGGAGAGAGCCAGGTTTTGCATGAAAAGGGAGCTGTGGGGAATAAAGCCTTCTGGCAGTTAAGTTGTGTTTATCCCAAAATGTTTGCGGGGAAAACAGAGTGCATTTGCATTTTGTAAGCAAATGATGATAATAATAGGTTTCTGAAAGACATAAATCAGGGAAGATTCAATAAAAACAAAAAATTTTGAATATGCATGTTTTGACCCTCCCCCACCCCCTCACAAGCAGAGATTTCCAGATTTTTTTGGATTTGTGAATTCTGTGTAGGGAAGGACCAGGTCCCCAGCTGGTTGCCAGGTTGGGTTTCTGGTTGGGGAACACAGCAGAGCTCTCTGCTGTTATTTGTAAACACCGTCCTCCCCCTGTGCCCTCAATGGCCTCCCCATCACCTGCCTGACCACAGGTTGGACACATGATGACTGGGCTGTTACACCAGCTCCCATCACCAAGTCAAAGAACAGAGTCTGCCAATCAATAAGCTTCAGCTCAAATAGGGCATGGTATATAATAATTGCTCTATACCAATTTGAATAAATAAAGCTTCTATTATTCCAGTCAATTTGTTGATCAAATTTGATCAAAAAGACATATAGGCATCTAGAAAATTCTTTAACATAAACTGAGATTTTTCTGACCTTATAAAAGGAAAACGTTTATAAAAACTGGTTTGGTCCATTGATTCCTTAATTTTACAAATATTTATTAAATGTGCAGTGCTACACAAGTGAACAATCTCTTCTTTTTTTTCCCCCTCTAAGGCGGTTGTAATTATTCACAGCTGCTTGAAAATAGTCCATTTTCCAAAACAAATCTACCAGATCTATATATTAGTCTTTGGTCACCTACAGTTTTATTCACAGATAATCTCTTCCCCACCTCTACATTAATGATCACCAGACATATTGAGATTCTAATCATAATACATGAGTCTCAAGACTTCTCTCTGGGGTCAATATATACTATAAATTTCCCTCAACAGAAATGGAAGGAACTCATGGAAGTGTCACTACTCAAATTTCTCTTAAGTTTAAAAAAATAATAAATTTTCTGTTCTTGTTCAAAATAATATATGAATACAGTTTGAAAAATAAAATAATAATAAAGGTAAACCTACTGAAAATCAACAATCCATTTCCACTAACTTTCCCCATTCTGAAACCTGCTCCCCAGAGTGAAGCATTTTATCTGTTTCTGTGTTTTCTTAATTTCCAGGTGCTTACCTATATATATATATATCTAAATTATATGTCTAGATTACTCTCTTCACTCATTCATTCTAGAAATAAGCGCTTATTTGTGTGCCGGCACTTACTTTGTATAGAAACATACATTAAGAAGTGTGTGTGTATATAGATAGATAGATAGATCTAGATAGATAGATAGATAGATAGATAGATAGATAGATAGATAGATAGATATCTAGATAGATATCTATCTATCTAGATCTATCTATCTATCTATGACCTATTCTTGAAAATATATTGCAACCTCTTATCTATTGATGAACTTCTGCTCATCTTCTTTGTTTTTATGGATTTATACCTTTTTGTAGACCAATATAATTTTAAGGGGCTCTGAGGAAAGAGGGGAGATAAGCATTGTGGTCCATCCATTACCTCCAACAAAAATGTCCTGATCTTCTCCTTATGAAAACTCTTTGGATGCATATGGAACTGGAAAAAGATGAGCTCACTTTAACACATGAGGAACCAGGACATAGTTGCCTCAGCTCTGCTAGAGGAAGCATGGACTGGTAGCAAAGCAATGAACTGGGAGCTGGGAAGCCAAGGCTGCATCCATCATCATGTCGATAACACAGCATTCACAGTGCTTAGGAAGTAGAGTGAACTAACATGGCTATTTATTACGATCTTCAATGTAGTTAACATTTGTTTAGCTCATTCTATTTGTCAAGCACTGTGAATGCTATACCGATTTTCTCATTTTAATTAGGCACTAATATTACCCCATTTTTCAGATGAGAGAATTAAGGCCTAGAGACAATATCATTTTGCCAAGTTCTGGGGAGAGAACTGGGATTTAAACCAAGCCTGTTTCTAGAGCCCACATTTATCTTGTTCTCCCTTTTCAGTTAAGACAATTCAATAAACATTAGTTGAAATTCCACTGTTTCCCATGCATTGTGCCCTGTTACTAGATTCTAGACAGGAAGGTTAATAAGGCATGGCATTTAAAACATTTATGGGGACTGTTTATATCCTCATGGCCTCACCTCTAATTCCAGCCATGTCTGGTGGAGAGCTCCAAGTAGATTCCAGTTGCTGATTCAATACACGCTGACAGCTTCACTCCTCAAGCCTGCGCCGTCTCCCCGATGCTGAGTCCACGAGGAACTGGTGCTGCCTGAGCACATAAGGTCGGCAAGTGTGGGATTTACCATCCAGGAGGACACCTGTCAATAGCTGGAGGGCGGGAACTGGTGAATAAATAGCAGACAATTCTGGGAGACATTCTGTAAGCTTCTCAGGAGGTCCCTGGGGAATCAAGCCCCCACTGTCCATAGCAGCAACCTTTAAATTACATTCTTGTATTGGCTTTTTCTCTCTCCATTTAACTCTCCTCAGATCTTCATTCCTGCTCCCTGGAATCACCCTTGTCTTAAGGATTGCTTTCGAGGAACCCCAAGTCAAGATGTACACTCAAGGTAACCCAATATATTTTGGTAAATGTTAAGATAGGGGGTGATGTGGAGGCATAGAGTTAGGGGTACTCAGCCCAATGAAGATAAGTGGGAGTCGGGGAAGCTTTCTGGAGTAGGTGATACCAAAGGATAAATATAGTTATCTATTTTTCCTTCAGGTAGAACAAAATGAGAACAACAGAACAAAGTGTGAAATATGGGCATTTATTCATTCATGTATTCTTTCATAATTATTCATTGAATAACATAGTTGCCAGGGATACAGGATTAAAAACAACAACGGCCCTGTCCTTGTGGGGCTCATAGGAAAAGATCCACAGACAGATGCACAAAAATCAACATAAAGTGAGAGGTGTACAAGTGCTATAAAGAATGAAAGCAAGGGCCGGCCGAATGGCGCGTTGGTTAAGACTTGGCTTGGGACGCCAGCTCTGAGTAGCAGGGCCCCAGTTTGGATCCCACATATGAGGGCCAGTGACGCTGCGCCCTCTACAGCTAAGAAGGTGAACAACAGCTCAACCTGGAGCTGGCCAGCCGTGAGTTGCCAGCAACAGCGTAGGCTGCAGTGGGGCAGGCCAGCAGCTGATGTGAGGTTTCATGAGCCTCTGTGAGCCACCATGAGCGGCCATCCAGTGACTGATGAGTGACTGCCTCACCCAGGAAGAGCACAATGATAATACCAACATGGGCCAGTGAAGCGACGTCTTCCACAACTAGACTGAAGAACAAAAGGTTAGCAACTCGTCTGTTTCCCTTCCCCGATTCCCCAACGCTGTTCCCCTTTCCTAATCCCCCAATAAAATCTTAAAAAAAAAATGAAAGCAGGATAAGGGGACTTCAATTCTTACTACCAATTCCAATTGCTTGGTGGTGGGGGTTTACAGCATCACCAAGCAATTCGCTGACACCAGTTAAGGGTCCTACAACCTGACTCAAACCTGATATTATCTACCTGGAGATGGCATCAGATCCTATGGGTTAAAGGCTCAGTCCCACAACACTGTCCCCACCTCAGGGTGACCATGCTATTTTAGAAAGGTCGGTCTAAGACATAACTCAAAGGAAGAGTATTTGATTTAAGAGCTGAATGAAGTAAGAGCACATATCTAGGGGAGAGGTTTGGGCATACAGGAACATGTGAGGTGTGTTCAGGAAACACAGTAAGCTTGAAGCACAGTTAGTGAGGGGAGTGTGTGAGGAAAGCTAGCTAAGAGTTGACAGGGCCTTGAAAGGCCAGCTAAGGCCCTTGTCTATGTTAAGGACTTTAACTTAACCTTGCGTCACTTTTCTAGGATTCAGTTCCCTCATCAAATGGGAAAGCTATAAATCCACAAGATCCTTTTTAGTTCTAATATCCCACAATGCCTACATTTAAGTGCCTTGGCAATTTGGGCCCGATCCCACGATAGCCCTGTTTTACAATACTTCTTACAATCTTGGATGGTTCATAAGAAGGAAGACTCCTTAGTCAAGAAAAGTATATGAAAATGCTATATTTTCCTTCAAACTCAAGTACCCTATTTCCTAAATATAAAGTCAGTTAAAGTGTAACTTAATTTGTCATAGCCCACCCTAGATGGGACTCTGGACAGTGACCCCAACACATGGTGCTCCTGGGTGGCCTGTCCACTATGGCTTCAAGTGGAGATTCAGACTCACTCTCGTTTCTTAATATATCCAGCTACAGGTGAGTAAAGACAGAGAGAACAGTTAATGGACTCACCCCAAGCCCTGGGTTTGAAGGGGCAATTTTCATTTACCACCCAGCACTCAGAACCCACCCCTGGCCATTTGCTTGAAGGAGGAGTAGAAGCAGAGACCATATGCGCCGCCATCTCCGTGAGTAAACCCAACTTCAGTGGTGGCGTGTGGCAGAGCCTTTCTGGAAAGTATCTAAGTGGTGTCACAGTGCTAACTGATTCCTTTAAATAATGAGAGCAAAGTAAGGGTTACGCTTCCTTCCTGTGCTTCCATACAAGTTAGAAAGGGCAGATTGAATCAAGGTTAACTTAGCAAAATGGAAATCAGACTAACTTTTAACAACACCTAAGCTGACTCCTGGTTCTTCCATTCCTTCGTTATACCCAGAGGGTTTTACAACATCTTGGATATCAGGCCAACCATCTATTATACCTTAGATAATCATATTCACCTTATGCAACTATTTTAAGTATCACGATACATGCATGTGAAAATGTCTGGCCCTAAACATATGTCATATTCTTCTATTGTTATTGTCAATAATGAAATTAGTACTGTCTCTTCTTATGGATAAAGAAGAAATTCTAGACCCTTAGAAAAACCTCCTCTTTGAGCTCTGCCTGCCTATGATGGCACGACTCATGATAATCTCGGGTCTCTACCACAGATGTATATTGAAGTTTTAAGTTACTTACAACATGTGGAATTCAAAGCTTCAGGCACACAACTGTCAGAACTGCCAGGAAGATTAACAACAGGTATTTGAAAAGAAAACAGTAGGCAGTTAAGGAGCTGTTCTTGGAGTATGATTTATGAAGGTTGTCATGACAAGACCATGGTTTTGATGAGAAAACAGTACACATTTCATGAAACTCAACTACATGGGTGTTTTAATAAACAAGTAACATTTGACCAGTATTCGCTATTCATAGACCTAAAGCATCCTTGAGAATAAACAATCAAAGGGAAACACCAGCGTGATATAGAGGCACCCCTGAGGGCCACTCTAAAGAATAAACTTTCTGTGTCCCCCATTTTATATATCATCTGAATCACAGGTGACCCTTCATTTATATTTTACAGAGGTATCAATTTATCAGCCTGAAGTCATGCCTTGCACAAAGTACCCAGTCGTTTTATTAAGTGTGACTGTAAAATAATTGATATATTAAAGATAAAAAAGACTCATAAAACTGTACTTAATATATGAAGGCACAAGAAAAAGAAAGGGTTTAGAGTTATAGTTCACCACAATGATCATAAGAGTTATTCAGTCATTAAAAAGCCTTAGTCCCACAGGATCTTTGCTAGAATATATTTCATAGGACAATGAACAGATGCCATTCAGGAAGAAATACACACACACATATACAAATTTCACAGTATTTGATTATGGCAATAATTGTTTACAACTACTCTTTCATTTTCAAATCTATATGATTTGAGCTCTTCCATTTGTTTATTTGTTTGTTTTTATTTTTCTGAGAGCCTGTTTGGTAATCAGCCAACTTGAACCAATTTGGGGAAGGGGTATTGGGGCAAGCGGGTTATCTGTCACTCTTCTCCACCACAAGGCCCTCCATCTCCATCAAGAACTACCTTACCCCAGTCTACCCCAGCTGTCCTCTGGTTCTGCCGTATTATTCATCAGCTGCCTTCCACTCCAGAGAAGCAGTTATAGCATAAACCAGGTGCACCTGCTGGAAGAACTTGATTGAGAAGATTATATCTAAACAAGGATCAGCTATTAAGTTTCATCAAGCCACATTTTTGCTGTTTTATAGAAACAGCAGGTGAGTTAGACTGGTTGGTTGCTAAAGAAAAACACATTAAGAAGGCTTAAACCTCAAGCAAGCATGGATATAGAAGTGTCATTGGTGAAAAAAATCTAACCCGTAGGACATTTCTACAGCTATAATCTAGATGATTGAAATGAACATTACTATTTTAGGTTTAACACAGAGGATTTCATGCCTCAAGGGGTACTTTTGAATCCCCAAGACAGTACCTGGCACCACTGAAAAATGTCTCTACACATTATGTAGCTACATGGAATCCGATGAAAATATTTAGAACATACGTCTTCAGCAATAGGTTCTTGGCTGCTGCAAATATATCAAAATGACTATACTTGGGCAAATGGGAGAATGGAAGGGAAGTGACAGTTTAAAGAAGATTAAAAAACCAACCAACTTTTAGGGAGATTAAAAAAGAGAGAGCCAGAAGGATCATTTATAAAAGGAAGGATGTAAATTCTTTACAATCTGATTGGTTTGCCCTGGAATTTGCTTGCTTTAATGAAACTGTTATTCCTGAAGGGCTGAGAGCCCTTTTTTAATGTGAATAAAGCAGTACTGGGGGTTGGCATATAGTTAGTCTTTGGCCTCAAGAGACTATCTCTGAAGACCTAATTAGGTTACAAACAAGTGAAAATGAGTTTAGTAATCCCTTGTGTGAGGCTTCAGGGTGACTGATTTCTGAATGCTGGATGGTTAACTCTACCCAGAGCATTCTTTGTGAACTCTATAAATCACTACTCTTCTGACTTCTGTGCAACAACTGAGTTGTCATCAAAGACTCATTTTAATCAGATGACCTTTTCTAGAGTGAAAAAATTAAAGATGTCTCAGGGTTTTCATTGATTTTTTTATGATAGAGTTACAGTGAAAGGTTGCATATTTCCTAAGGTTTTTGTTTGTTTGTTTGTTTTTTGTTGTTTTAACTTTACTGCCAAATAGAATAATGACTGATTTATGTTTTTTTAAATCAATCAATCCAAAAAATTAAAGAGCAAACAATTTAATAATTTAATAAAACACTGTTTGAGCTTTATGAACCAAAGCTTTGCTTGCTAGCAGCCTCCAATGGTGAGGACACCCATTACTAGCTTAGTAAAGTCAGAGATAGCATGTGAGACTGAAAAGGGAATGGCCTTGAAAGTCACAGAGGGGTAAGCCACTCAGACTTTCTCAGAATTTTCTCAACTGTGCAATGGAAATAATAATATGTACCTCATATTGTAGTCCCTCTAATTAAATGGCATAAGATATTGCATAAGTAGAAGAGATTTTCACATGTACAGAGCCATGCTAATTCCCTTCTGGCCAGTACATGTATTACTAGCAGTTAAATAATTCCTTGGCTAATGAGATCATACACTTTATTACAACTGGGTCAATTATAGATGGAAAGAGATCACTTGATATTGGCCACACAGGTTAAAATGCTTGTCATTACCCATCAAAATGCATGTCATTATTCACGAGGAAACAAAGTAGTAGCCACTACTGGAAACAACCTCTACTAAAAGATGAGTGGTTTACTCATTATAGGTGTAGCATTGCAGTCCTGTTAGATGGCTTGATTTTACAAATAAAAGAAATAATCTTTCAGAGTTGGTGTCTATATGAGTACACAGATAAAATAGACTGTAAGTTTCCTAAGACTAGGGATCTTTGTCTTATTTGTTCACTATCTAATCCAATAGCTTAGAGAATTTCCATAGTATTGACTGAATACATATCTGTTGATTGTGAGAATAAAATAAAGAAAATTAGGCTGAAATCATCTTGCAAGTCAGATTGAATCTCAAGTTCCTAGATCTCTGGAGGCACAGCAGACTTCAATAAGCCAGCTCAGTGGTGCTCCAGGTGGTAACCAGAGCTGGGTAACCCACACTGATTGCATCCTTCTTTTGATCACATTAGCTGGGGACCACCATAAGGAGAGTCCCTGTTCTGTTGCTGGGTTCTAGGTGATCCCCTCAGAGGTGGTCTGTCCTCCCTCGCCAGTGCATATGTTTATATTTCTGCTCAAGAAATCCAGCATCTATTCTGTGAAAGTGCAGTTGACCATGGGCTCTACTTCCACCAAGCTCGCTTCTGAACAAGAACAAAACTAATTCTGTGTGGCAAACAAACCTGACAAAGTAAACTTTCTTTAAAAGGCAGTTGGTATCTAATATGAACTAAAGTTTTAAATCTATTCGATAGATTGCACCAATAATAAAATTAATCAAAAAACTTAAGAGGTACCAACTGTGTACCAGACACTTCATTGGACCTGTGTATTCAAATAGAAGACACAGCCCCTTCATTTGAAGGAGCTTAAAACTTTCATTGGATAAGTATAATCCGGGTGGCATTTCCTGACAATAGAGAGTACCCAAAAAGGGAGTAGAGATTATGTTGAGCTCAGTATGTCAAGCAGGACTTCAAGGTAGAAATGAGATTTCAGCTGTCCCTGAAGAATGTAGAAGAGGAATGGAAAATACGTTCTAGAAAAGAAGAACGTAATAAATAAAGACGAAATAAAGTGGCAAAGGACAAGACACACTTGGTAAAATACAAGAATAATAACTGGAATAAGGGAGTATAAGAAAGCTTAGCAGGAGATAGGCTGAAAAAATAGTACATTTAAATTAGTATCCTTAAAAAAACCCAAAAACAGGATGTGGCAACCTGCAAGGAATTGGGCAGGCATTTTGAAGTTATCGTGTTGAAATACATATTTTTAAAGTGCTGAATTGACCCCCCAAAATAGGTCTTTCTGACAGCCACCATTTTACAACCTGTACAAACAAAATAAATAAAAATGAATCCAGTTTGAAATAAATTAAATATAAATGTTTAGTATAATTAGAGTTGATGTGTATATATTTCTACATATAAACTCAAGACCTCTCTGTTACCAGAGAAAGAAACTATAAACAGTTTTCTAAAACTAAAGTTACTATTTTAGGTCGATGTTCCCAGTCCCCCTAAATTTTAGTATGCTAGAGAGCAGTGGTTTTCAAACTTTAGCAGGCACCAGAATTGCCCGGGAGAGCCTATTAAAACACAGACTACTCAAAACCACCCCCAGAGTTTCTTATTCAGTAGATCTAGGATGGGGCTTGAGAATTTGGATTTGTAACAAGTTTCCAAGTGATACTGATGCTTCTGGTCTGGAGATTATACTCTGAGAAGCAATGCTTTAGAGAAAGCCACAGCATCCAGGCACCACTGCTGCTATAGTTTGCCTTGTAAGGGGCATTAGCAAATAATATTCCTCAAACCTAAGCATTCTTTGGATGACTTATAGATATTGTTCTTTTTTGGTTGAGACATAACTTTGGTTACACCTTTTTATGTATGAGGATTGAAAATTCATTCTAAGAAGAACACTGGGCTTGGCAAATGGAGGTGGAAAGCCCCACTCTCCCAGTGCACATCCTTATTAAGTCTCTACAGCTTCACAATGTAAAAATCTTACATCCAGCTTGGCTGCTCTTAAAACATATTGTTTAGATTTAATTGGCAGGGTAGCACAACTACATTCTAGATAACTTCCAGGTAGTTCAATCTTAACTTCACACAATACCTATTTTTCTAGAAGCTGAAAGAAATTATATTTGTCAAGCATTGTCTGAAGAATATGCAGGCCACATGTTCCTCTTTATGTAATTTGTACAAATTGGTGCCATAGTGGTATGTTGCTGTCAATTGTGGAATATATTGGAAGCTATTTATTAATCAGGAGAGTTAAATAATGAAATTTGCAAATGATTTATTTAAAAACAAATAATTAGAGCAATTGCAGGGCTATTCCTCCAACATAATTGTGGCTAATTTTCATCTCAAAATATTTTTTCAAGTGGGAGGAAAAAGTGAGGAATTTCTGAAGCCTATCTTATATACATCATTAGTAGTATATCAATTATGGAAACATCATTTGTCAAATATTATTTTTTAAATGTCACTTAGGTGCTCTTCAATATGTCCCTCACCAGAATCACTTGGAGTGCTTGTTAAAATGCATGTTCCAGGGTTTCATTCCAGACATCTTAAATAAGAATCTCCTGGGTAGGTGGAGTCTGGGTATCTGTACATTACGAGCTACTCGGTTGCTTCTAATGTCCATGAAAGTTTGAGAAAACTCCTTCCTGGAACCCCAATTCTGAGCCCCTACAAAGCTGCACAAGTGACATCGTTGTCCTACATTTCAGGCCTTTAAAAGAAATAGCTGGTTGATCTAACTTTGCATCTACTCCACAGATGCTATGGGGATGTCCTTTGTTATACATCATCTCACTTATGATGACTCTCAAAAAATGCCTATGTTAAGTATTAATAGTTGTTATTCTCTTGCTTTGCTTTTGCTTAACCACTACAAACCATATTACAAGAGAAAGGTTCTCTTTATGGAGGATTGTAAGAAAGCCAATCCTGTGTTCCCTCCTACTGAAGAGGACTCTGGTGGCTGTTTCTCTGTGAGCTTCAGTCGTATCTCTACTTCATGTCCCTCGACTTACTTTTTGTTAATTTATTTCCCTCTTTCATCTTCTATTGTCCGTTATATCATTTTCTATTTTATGCATCTTTTATATGCAACCTTAGCTATTTGGTGGAGATGAACCCACAAGAATGTATTTGGCAAATGGTGTATTTCTCTTAAAGAAACAAAGGAGATTTGGGATTTCATCTGAAAGCAAAAATGTTGTCTTTTTAAGAATAAATGATAAATCTTCATCTAGCATTAACTCAATAGCATCTAATTCAGTGTTTCTTATGATCTATTTTTAGAACAATGTATAAAAATCATGGAAAATACTAGAAATGGTCTTCTGAGGTTTTGACCAGACCAGTGTGTTTGTATGCAAGTGTGCATTTCTTTTTTTTTTTTAGATGTGTTATGATGCTATAATCCTCTTCTTGTGTCCTGTGTTACTTTGGATATTTTAAAAAGGAGTTACAACTGTTGAGGAACTCTACAGCCAGACTCGTAAACTAATTCTAAAAATATTAAAGGAAAAATAAATTTTTCTGTAAATATAGTGTGTGTAGTACAAGGTATCTGAGCTTGACCTCCTCCTTTTTTAATGCCCACCCATCTGAATATGCGCATAAGATATTGCAAGACAAACAACTATTGTGGTCAAGCTTTCATCTGCCTTAAACCAAAGAAATTGGTTTGAGAAGTTGCATTTCTAGGAATTAGTAAAGGACAGTACTACAGAGAATAGGCTGCAGTCCTAAACTTGCCTTGACACTTTGACCACAGGAAAGATAAAATTCCAAGAGGGAAACGCTTTTGTCTGGAAAATGTTTAAATAAAGGAGTTGACATAACTGAGAGGACTAAGAGTAAGGCTTATGATAGGGGGAGGTAGGACAACCACAGTGCTTGCTCATGGAGTGAGTTAGGGTGTGAGCACAGAATTAGTCAACAGAAGTGATTTTTTAAAACTTCCTGTCCAGTGATATCATCTCACATGTGAACAGGTTAGAGGTGGCTTTCCTAAAGGCACTTAGATTGCAAAATATAGTACAGTGAACAGTGAGCTCTTGTTTCAGACTCAAAGGTCTTATCCTAAAACATCCTTCTACATGGAGGCTATGATTAGAAGTCGTCGTACTGCAAATATATTCCTAATCTCAAGAACTCTCAGATTTCTGTCACTCTTTTGTCTATAAAAGAAAGCAGTCATGGAACTTAGGTTTGACCCATGCTTAACTTAAAAGTAGAGCAAAAAAAGGTGATGCCTTTTAAACATGAAGGCAGGAGTATGGTAATCAAAAAATTACCAACAACTAGGCTAAAAATTAATACTGATACATAGGATTAGGCTATTTACAGAGTTTGCCCAAGTTTTTGACTGTTAGTAAGGATTAAAATATCTTTTAAGTTGAAATTGTATATTGATTTGGCATAGTAGTAATTGCTAAGTTTCCTACTTCAGTTTGACTTTATACAATTTATGATCACCATCTCTTTCTCAAATTTCCTTCTAATGAACTGAGAGCCATAATTTATGTCACATGCCTTTAAGGTTCCTCCTAGCTGTGTGAGCACATATATTTCAAGCACAGGTACATGATTCTATGCGATTCATGAACAGAAATATTAAAATTTGGATTTCCTGTTGTTACTTGTCGAGTCTGCATATTATCTACTTACATATTTATTGTTTCTACTCCCCTCCCATCAACACACACACTACAATGGAAGCATTTATAAGATCAGGGACTTTAGCCATCCTGTTTAACTGCTAAATCACCAGCACCTACAATAGTACCTGGGTATAAAAAGTACTTCTGGGTATAATAAATATTTCTTGAATAAATTAATAAGAAGCTGACAGTTAGAACACATATAAATCAGATTATACTGCAGCTGGCAATGATTGAAATCCAGGAAATAAAGAACAGGAAAGGTGTGTGTGTGCATGTGTGTGTGTGTGCGCGTGTGTGCGTGTGCGTGTGCATGTGTGTTTGTGCGCGTGTGCGTGTGTGTGTGTGTGCGTGCGCGTGTGTGTGTGCGTGTGTGCGTGTGTGTGTGCGTGTGTGTGTGTGCGTGTGTACGTGTGTGTGTGTGTGTGTGCATGTGTGTGTGCGTGTGTGTCCTGAACAAGCTGAGGAAAGGATCAAAGGAAACAAATGCCAACCAGATCTTATTACTCTATCAGAATGCAATTCCTTATTAACTAAGAATTACTAATATGTCTAAGAATATTGTTTTTCTAACATGATTTTGTTTAATTTCACCCTAAAGAAACAGACCAATGAAACTGATTGTTCAGGCGCATCCCTAATACATCTTCGCAAATTATGTCTCCCAACTCTCTTCTTGACCCTGCCATAATTATCTATCTCTTGTTTTGCCAGTTTCTTCTATCTCATCTCTGGCTGTTGCTTCTGCTGAATGAGAAGCACAGGGAAGGGGACTCTTTGAGGAGCCACCTGTCGGAACCGTCCATTTGAACATCAGTTCTGAAGTCTAAAAGCAAATGCAAAAGGAAAATGCCAACAGAATGCGCGAGATAACAAGGCTCAGTTTTCTCAATCTCACATCTAAATCAATGCTGTAGAATATGATGTATTACAGAATTCCACACTTGAAACCTAT
>NW_017731423.1:3104817-3105730 GCF_001890085.2 Hipposideros armiger | reverse complement strand
GAAACCCTTCCACTGTGCCCTCTAGAACCCATGGTAGCTCAACAGGAAAAACTGTATTCTCAAGTTCTTCTCTGAATATACCTTTCTGAATATTTTTCTTGCTCTAAAAGAAGACTTATTTTCACCTGAGAACACTGCTTCTCCAAAGCCCTCTGAATTAATAAAACCCCAGCTCCAATCCTTTACCATCAATTATACTTCTCATACACTTCTGTGTTTCAGCCATCTATCAACCCTTGGGTCACTCATCCTCACTGTTTTAGTCCAAGCTGGGTGTAACATTCCCAACACCACTGCTATCTTATATTATATCAAGTGAATTTCAATGTCCATTTAAGTGATTCTTCCCATATCCTAGCCTCACAGTTTCTTAAACTGCTCTCCTCCCATGGTTTATTTTCAGTCAACTTTTCCATTTAGGCACAAAATTACATCCTATCTCTTCTGCATAAAGACGTGGCTCCAGAAAAAAACATCCCCTCTTTCTTGCCTGGATCAATATTTCCTTCTTTACTAGAAGATTATCATCAGCATACACACATCAAGTTTTTTAAAAATTCACTCTGACTCCAATTCCTTTTCTATCTGCTGCCCAGTTCTCTAATTTACAGCAGATTTTATACTGAATGGTCTGTGCCTGAAATTTTAAAAGTTCCCCCATTTTCTCTTTTATTTAATCCAAACAGGCTTTCACCACTTCGTTGAAAGTGCTTTTGTCAGGTCATCTGTGACCTTCATGTTATTAATTTCAATGATCAAGATTCAGTTGTAGTCTTATTACACTTACTACAACGTTTGAGCCAAGTGATCATTCTCTCATCCATGAACTCTTTCATGTTGGCTTCATGGACGACTTCCTTTTTGTTTTCCTTTTATCTCATTGGTCACAGCTGCAGTCAGTTTGCTGTCTCCT
>NW_017731423.1:3097244-3100232 GCF_001890085.2 Hipposideros armiger | reverse complement strand
TGAGAGTGCTTATAAAAGTTTATATCAAGAATGTTACAAAATATATTTAAGACAGGGTTACATTAGTACAAGTTTGAACAACTAGAGCATTGGAAAACCAATCAAGAATCCAGAAAAAAATTTCACGTCTGGTCATCTGACTTACGAAAACAGTGGCACTGTGCAGCAGTGAGAAAAGGACAGTGTTTTCAGTGAATGGCACTGGGTCAATTTATTGTCCACATGGAAAAAACAAACCCTAATTCTTACCTCACTCCATACACAAAATCAATTCTAGGTGGATTTCAATTTTCAATATGAAAGGTAAAATAGTCATTTTACTAAAATGTAACAAAGAATATCTTAATGTCTTTCAGATAGACAAAGTTTTCCTAAACAGGCCACATAAAATATTAATGATGAATCAAATTATTGATACATTGGACTACATTAAAATAAGGAAATTTTGTTTTACAAAAGGCCTCACTAAAAGAGTAAAAAGATAAGTCATATAGTGGGAGAAGACATTTGCAATCTATACTTGACAATGGATTTATAGTCAGAATATATAAAAAACTACAAATCAACATGAGAAAGTCACATACATTTTTTTAAATGGCAAAAGAATTGATCAAGCCCTTCAAAAATATATTTAAGTGGTTAATAACTGTTAAAAGATGCTCAATCTCATTGATGATCAAGAAAATGTAAATTAAAACCAAATGAAACCCTACTAAGTATCCAGCAGAAAAGCTTAAAATCAAACAAACAATCTGTAAAAGTTGTTGAGAGAATATGAAGCCCCTAGGACCTTCAGTGCTAGTGAGAGTGTAAGTTGGCAAATTACCTTAAAAATTGTTTGTAAGTACCCACTGAAGTACAGCATATGCATGCTCTATTTCCTAGGGAAATGTATACATCCAAGTCCCAAAAGGCAAGTTCAAGAATGATCATTGCACCATAATTTGCAAATGCCAAAAAACGGACAACACCTGAATTGTTCATTCATTGTAGTAGCATGGATAAGTAAATAGTTGGTACGTAACAACATGAGTGAATCTTACAAACAAAAAAATGAATTTAGAATGATTCCATTCATGTAAACTTCAAATGTGTTAGACATCAGGATTGTTTTCTTGTGGAGTGAGGAGGTAGGTAGTGACTGGTAGGATGCATGAAGCGGTTTCCTGAATGCTGGTAATATTCAATAGCTTTTAATTAGAAGAGTATGTTCACTTGCATGAAATTTCATCAAGATATGTACATATAATTTGTGATATATTTTGTGTGTATATTTGAATAAAATTATCTAATTTAGAATATTTAGATTCTATATATTTAATGTAGACTATTACTACATAGCAGAAGCCCAAATAGGTATAATAATCGAGAGACAAGCAAGTGTATAACTATAGGAATATTAAAAATCTTCAAGTTGTATGGCTTACTTCTTTGTTTTGATTTATTGTTAATCAGTGTTGGTTTCTTCTGAGAGGTAAGAGGGAGAATCTATTCCGTTACTTGTAACTTCTGGTGGTATGCTGGCAATCGTCGGTGTTCTTTGGCTTGTAGAAGCATCACTCAGATCTCTGCCTTTGTCTTCACATCGTATTCTTCCTGTGTGTGTCTCTACTGTTAATTTTTAATCAAAAGAAAAATCCATTGAGCTATCTCTGTGAGTTTATGGTCCTACAAAGATTATCATAAAAATATGACTTGATGTGATATCATCTACAACTGTCTAAAACATATTTTTTCCAGACAGTTGTAGATAATATTAGATCAAACTTGAATTTAAGCTTACCATATAGGAGACATAATCTCAGATTCTGTGATTTGTAACTGATATCTAGTCAGTAAAAGAAAAGCATCTATGTCTTGATTAATGTTTATCTGATCTTAAAGCATTCCAAGTTTTTTAGGATCCAAAACAGTACTATCAGTGACATCATTGTTTTAAAAATTATTCCTGTATTTTTATTTTAAAAAGTTATTTACATTATACATTTCTCCTTCAAAAAATTCAAACAATTTGTGAGTTGATAAAGCAAAATATTCCATTTTTAAATTAATGTATTCAAACACTCATTTTTAGTTTTAAATTTATTTTTAATTTCACCTGTACTTTTTATTTTCATAATGAGGATTCTATTGGACTCAAGGCACGGTTCTGTAACTTGGTTTATGTCACTTAGCAACATGGCTTGGAGACTTTCCTTGTCAGTACATAGCTGTACCTCATTCCTTCTAGCTATCGTACCAAACTCCATAGACACACTAGACCATAATCTGTTTAACCATAATTCAAATCTTAGGATGCTTCTCATTTTCACTAATAGTTTTTCAATAAATATTCTTATGGATGTATTTCAAATGCTTTTGTAACTGTGTCTATAGAGCAGATTTACAAAGAGGGATTTCAGAATTTTTGGTTCAGGGTTGGGGCCTTTTTAGCTTTAATAAGTAACACCAAACTGCTCTGTGAATTTAATTTCACTAGCCTAATTTTCCAACCAAGATTATAGAGCCTCTAAGATAGCACTTCATGATCTCTGCATTCTGATATTCACACACTTGTATAATTCTCTCCCCTTGAACATGAGCTGGATTTATTGACTCACTTTTAACAAATAGAATATGTCAGCGATGGGATGTTATCAGTAAGGCGTGGCTTCCATATTGCCCTCTCTCTACAGCTCTCTCGAGCTCTCTCTCCCCCTCTTTTTTCATGCTGGGAAATAAAATGCCATATTGCCCTTTGAAGAGGCCCATGTGCCATGACAAGGAACTGAGACCCTTGGTCCAACAATTCACGAGAACTGAACGACCGTAACCGTGG
This sequence comes from Hipposideros armiger, assembly GCF_001890085.2. Lineage (NCBI taxonomy): Eukaryota > Metazoa > Chordata > Mammalia > Chiroptera > Hipposideridae > Hipposideros > Hipposideros armiger. Next base: position 3,097,414 of record NW_017731423.1, on the reverse strand, counting down.
GAGTGAGCTCAGAAGTGGATCCTTCAGTCAAGTCAAGTCCCCAGCCAACAATCTGACGGCAACCTCATGAGAGACTTTGAGCCAGAAACAATCAGTTAAGCACCTCCCAGATTCCTAACAACAGAAACTATGAGGTAATAAAACTATGTTTTAAATTGCTAAATTTGAGG
>NW_017731423.1:3085828-3088369 GCF_001890085.2 Hipposideros armiger | reverse complement strand
ATAAGTGTGAGTTTATTTCTGGGCTCTCTATTCTGTTCCATTGAACTATATGTCTGTTTTTGTGCCAGTACCATACTGATTTTTAATTTTATTAAATTTATTGGGGTGACATTGTTAATAAAATTATGTAAGTTTCAAGTGTATAGTTCTATACTTCATCTATATTATTTCACTGTATGTTCAACACCCAAAGTCTAATCTCCCTCTGTCACCATATATTTGACCTCCTTTACCCTTTTCTACCTTCCCCCAAATCCCCTTCCCACTCTGGTAACGACTATACTATTGTCTGTGTCTATGCATTTTTGTTTGTTTTTCTTGTTCATTTGTTGCTTTCAATTTTATATCTCACATATGAGTGAAGTCATGAGGTTCTTGACTTTTTCCATCAGACTTATTTTACTTAGCATTATATGAAATATACACATTTTTATGCTCTCATTTTTCAGCTCAGCACAACTTTGAACAGGCACTACAGCTTTTTATATGTGCTATTTTTAATGTCTTTTAGCACCAAAATAGCTGTTAATTTCTGTTTAGAGTTTATCTTTATTTCACAATTTATTTAGAAGAATATTTTTGAAGTTTTAGCTGCAAAGAAATTTTAAGCTTTTAATTTTATTGCATTATATTTAGGGCATATGAACTGTATTATTTCTGTTTTAGAAACTTAATTGGAATTTCTGTTAAAGCATAATTCTTGACCTATTTTTCCATGGCCTATTTGTTCTTGAAAAGGCTATGTGTTTACTATTTCTTCAGTGCCAAGTTCCTTTTTTTCTTTCATTGTATCTACTATATCACACATATTAATTGTGTGCATAAATTCTAACAATAAATCTAAAGCTTTTATTAAAAGAAAAAAGCTCTCATGTTGTGTAAAAATGCATACTGTCTACAAGAAATGTTAAATTAAATAGAAGTGGAAAATATATGTTAAAGAGAGAGAAATAATACAACATACAGCATTAGTACTAAACATATTAGAATTAAATTAAAAAAAAATAAATAGGTTTTAAAAGACCCTATTTTATTGAGAAAAATATATTCCACAATAAGATATACATTTTAGAAATATTTGTGCATCATGTAATACATCATTAAACATATGTCAAAATGTTGTCAATATAAGGGAAGGTTACTGGAAGTACAATTGAATTAGGAGAACTTAATATATTTTTCCTAATTCTTGAAAAACTAAGAGGTTAATAAACTATAAAATATTTACTTGGCAAGCTTCAATACTTCTTTAAAAATAAACACACCAACTAGGAAAAGAAGAAAATTTCGATAACATGATCAATAGCATGTACAAAAAATCTGCAGCTAACATCATATTTAATGTTGAAACAAATGAATCCCTAAGATTGGAAGCAAGGTAAGGATATTTACTCTCACTAGTTTTATTCAGTGTTGTATTAAAAGGTCCTATTCAGTGCAATGAGGCAAGCAAAACAAATAAAAGTCACAATGTTTGAAGGAAGGAAGGAAGGAAAGAAGGAAGGAAGGAAGGAAGGAAGGAAAGGTGGAAGGAAGGAAGGAAGGAAGGAAGGAAAGAAGGAAGGAAGGAAGGAAGGAAGGAAGGAAGGAACGAAAAACATTTTTACTTGCACTTGACATGATTACTTATGTGAAAAAAGTCAGGATTTTCAAAAATAATCCACTGAAAGTAAAAAAGTGAACTTAATATTTCCATATCAGCAATAAATAACTGAACATGAAATTTAAAATGGCATTTATAACACTTAAAAAGCAAAAAAAGTTAAAATACTTATGAATAAATTTAATAAAATTGTGCAACATCCTTACACTGAAAACTATAAAATATCACTGATAAATAAAAGAATACGTAAATGGAAAGAAATATCATTTTCATGAATTGTATAACAATATTAGAATGTTTATTCTCCCAAAATTGATTTATAGACCAATCATTATAACAATCCAAATCTAAGAAATTTATTTATTTATTTTTTAAGATATCGGCAAGCTGATAAGATCATAGAATAGCCAAAACAATCGGGAAAACAACAGTTACAGGTTTTTATTTATTACTTGATTTTAAGACTTACAATAAAGCTCTTGTAATCAAACAATGTGGTACTGGTCTAAAAGTCTTCTAAATCAATGAGAACAAAAGAGAGAGTCCAGAACACACCCACACATATATGGTGATGGGTTTCAACAAAGTCATCACCATAATTAAATAATCTTTCAATAATCCTGAAATAATCTTTTCAATAAAAGGTGTTAGAAAGAAGGGATATCCATCTGAAAGAAAATGAACTGTGACCCCAACTTTACATCAAACAAAAATTAATTAGAACAAAGGAGGAAATCTTTGTGTTGGGAAATATTTCTTAGACTTTAAAGCATGCCACTATCTATACAAGAAAGAAAGAATATATTGAAATTTAATAATATGAAAATATTCTGCTCTTCTAAAGACACTGCTAAACCCATACATCTATGTTCATTTGATTTTTGACAAGGGTGCCAGCCAAGCAGTAAAAAGGCACCCTCCAACCCCTCACTGTGGTG
>NW_017731423.1:3076405-3079588 GCF_001890085.2 Hipposideros armiger | reverse complement strand
TTTTTTTAATAGGTTTTACAAGTTTCTGGTCACACCTAATCATAAGTATTTAATGAGCTCTATGGTTATTCTAAAAGGGACCCATTTTTCTATTACATTTTAAATCAGTCCTTGCTAGTGTATAAGAAAGCTATTGATTGGTCAATATTGATTTTTTAATCTGGCTACTTTCCTGGACTTTTACTAGCGCTGATAGTTTTTTCATTGATTCTTATTGATTTCTTTTGGTAGCCAGTCTGTTCGTCTGTTCGTCTTTGTCATATAGTGTGTGTGTGTGTGTGTGTGTGTGTGTGTGTGTGTGTGTGCATGCAGACATATTCTTTTCATGGTCTAGTATCACCTATAAATATCAATATTAGCATAATAATGGATTCTTTTCTTATTTCTGATTTATTGCAGTTTCTTTTTGTATTAGTTTTCTTGGTGCTACTATAACAAATTGCCACAATCTTTGTGACTTACAATATAAATGTATTTCTTTACAGCTCTGGAGGTCACATTCCAAATGACTCTTGTGGGGCAATAATCAAGATACTGGCAGAGCTGTTTCCTTCTGGAGGCTTCGAAGGAGAATCAGCTCCTTGCTCTACCAGCCATCACAGGCCACCTGCATTCCTAGGGTCAAGGCTCTTCACCTCACTCTAACCTCTTGCTTTCGTCATCACATTGCTTTCTCCTCTCTTTTCCTGTCATCTAGATGATCCAGGATAATCTCCCCATCTCAGGACCCTTAACTGAACCTCACCTGCAAAGTCACTTTTACCAGGTAAGGTAACATATTCACAAGCTGAGGGCATTAGGATCTTCTTTTGGAGGGAGGCATAGTATTCAATCTACCACTCTTAAAATATGTCACTACTACTTATGATGTTTTCTTAAGGTTTCCAGTAGATTTTTAAAGCCAAATTTTAAAAGTTTATTTCTGTAACTAGTTTACTAAGAGTTTCTTTTTTTTAGGGATCAGTAACAAATGTAATAAATCAAATGATTTATTCATCCATACTGAGATGCTTATTTTTTTCCTTTAATTTGTTAATGTACTAATTACATTAATGCAACATGTTTCATAATCTGAAATACTTGCATCCTCAGCATATACCTTTTGAGTATAATGTATTAGTAGTCTGCTAAACGTTCCTGAGACTGATTTGGTAAAAGTATATTTATGATGTTCAAATCTGGGTTCATGACTTTTCCTTAATGTGCTGTTTGTCCTCAGTTTTGATACCAGAGTCATATTACATCAATAGAATGCTTTGAGAAAGATTCTATTCCTCTATCAATTAAAAAACCATACATTACAAGGAAATTATTTTCTAGGGGTGCAGTTAGCCTCACCCCTAAAATACTCTGACCCTGTTTTCACCTTGTCATGGCAAATAAGCTCCCAATATTTTCCCCACATACAGTCTATGTTTCCACCATTCCTTAGGTGCACTTTGGTAATTTGTATTACTAGAAAATAATTTTTATTACGGTGTTCAATTTTTAATGTAAACTGTATTTAAATTGGCACTATATTTAGAATGCTATTTATTTTAACATCTCTACTCTTTTTTTATTTGTATTTCTATTGGTGAAAGCTACCCAAGTTTGTTCACTTCATTGATAATTTAAATACTTTGTTTTAGTTTTATTGATCATCTGTATATTTTATTCCTGTTTCCCATTTAGTTAGTTTCTACTTTATCTCTAATTTCTTATATTTTCTTTAGATTTGCTTTGTTTTTCCCCTAGCTTCTTGCTTTTTGTACACATAATTTATTAGAATTAAATTCTTATTTTAAAAAGTACGCATTTTTTGAAAGCATGGCTTTATTGTCTTAATGGATACCTTGGAATGGAAGAACTTGGGTTTGAAGGAACCATGATCCTCAGACACTTCTGACTTAGCAGTGATACTAGAATGTGTCTATAGATTTTAGATTTTATTGTTATCACTACATCTAACATCCACCCAAACTTTGCATTTTTAGTTTGACTGTCCAAATTTAGATTTTAAAAAATTAAATTTATTGAGGTAACATTGGTTAATATTATATAAATTTCAGGTATACATTATAATTTAATATCTGTGTACTATACTGCATACTCAGTACCTAAAGTCTAGTTTCCTTCTATTACCATATATTCGACCCCCTTTAAAAAATATGCCCTCCCCCACTCCCTCCTTTTCTCTGGTAACCACTATTCTATTGTCTGTATTTATGAGTATTTTTGTTTGTTTTGTTATTTAGTTTGTTATTTGTTTGTTTTATATTCACATATGAGTGAAATCACATGGTTTTTGTCCTTTTCCACCTGACTTATTTCACTTAACATAATGTTTTCAACATCTATCTATGTTGTCACAGATGGTAATATTTTATCTTTTATATATGAATACTATTCCTCTGTGTGTGTGTGTGTGTGTGTGTGTGTGTGTGTGTGTGATGTCTTCTTTACCCATACATCCATCAATAGATACTTATGTTGCTTCTATGTCTTGGTTATTGTAAATAATTTTGCAATGAACATAGGGATGCAGATATCATCATGAATTAGTTTTTCCTTATTTTTCAGTTATACCTAGAAGAGGAATTGCTGGATAATATAGTAGTTCTATTCTTAATTTTTGAGAAACAACCACACTGTTTTTCATAGTGGCTGCACCAATAACATTCCCCCCAACAGTGCACAAGGGTTCCATTTTCTCACATCCTTTCTAACATTTATTATTCCTTGTTTTTTTTTATAATAGCCATTCCGACAGGTGTGAGGTGATATCTCATTGTGGTTTTAATTATCGTTTCCCTGATCATCAGTGATATTGAGCATCTTTTCATATGTCTATTGGCCATCAGTATGTTCTCTTTGGAGAAGTCTTTTCAGGTACTCTGCAGAGTTTTTTAGTTAGGTTGTTTGTTGTTTTGATGTTGAGTTGTATAAGTTTTAAAATATACTTTGGATATTAACCCATTTTTAGATAAATCATTTGCAAATATCTTCACCCATTCAGTAGGTTGCCTTCTTGCTTGATGATTTCTTATGCTATGCAAAATCTCTTTAGTTTGATGTAGTCCTACTTGTTTATTTTTGCTTTTGTTTCCCTTGCCCAAGGAGACATTATACAATATATTGCTAAGACTGATGTAAAAGAGTTTACTGTCTGTTTTCTTTTAGGGGCTTTATGGTTTCCAGTCT
>NW_017731423.1:3072330-3073505 GCF_001890085.2 Hipposideros armiger | reverse complement strand
TACATGGGGAACAGTAATGAGGCACTCTTTCTCATCTTAGCCAGGAATGTGTTAGGCTAGTGGGGAGCCTGAAACCCCACCCCTACCAAGCAGAAGCAAGGCATTCACCTGTCCCCTGAGATGTCAAAGGAAGTATAGTGGGGAACTTGTCTTCCACTCCCACCTGGCACTAATAATGTGGCATCTCCCCTTGCCCCACCAGTATGGTATAAAAAGAGGTCTGCTAAAACAGAAGATTTAAATAACATCCAGGATCTTATAATACCCAAAACGTCCAGGATATAACCAAAAATTACCCATCCTTCTAAGAACCAGGATAACGTCAACTTAAATGAGAAAAGATTAACAGATGCCACCACCCTGGTGATAAAAATTTTGTAATTTCTAACAAGGATTTTACAGAACCCATCATAAAAATGCTTCAACAAACAATTAATTACAAAAATGCTTAAAACGAATGAAAAAATAGAAAGTCTTAGCAAAGAAATAAAAGATGTAAAGAAGAACCAAATGTAAATTTAGAACTGAAAACTACAATAACTGAAATTGAAAAAAAAAGTCAATGGAGTGAATTAACAGCAGAACAGAGAGAACAGAGGAAAGAATCAGTGAACTTAAACATAGATCAATAGAAATTACCCAATCTGAACAATGGGAAGAAAACAGGCTGAACAAAAAATAAATAAAAAGAACCTCAGGGACCTGTAGGACTATAATAAAAAACCTAGTTCTATTGCCACTGTAATCCCAGAATAAGAGGAGAAATAAAGTGGGGCTGAAACAGTGCCTGAGGAACTAATAATTAAAAAATGTCTTATATTTCAAAAATGATACAAACCTATAGATTTAAGAAGTGTAACAAATTTCAAATAGAATAAATCCAAAAAAGTTCACACTAACATATCATAATCTTCAGAAAGCAAATAAAAAAGATAAAGAACAAATCTTGAAAGTAGAGGAGAGAGATTATATTTTACCCATTGTGAAAAATCAACTTGAATAACAGTGGATTTCTCATAGGAAACCATAAAGGACAGAAGAAAGCAACACAATGTTTTTCAAATACTGGAAGAAAATAACCGTTAATCCAGAATCCTATACTCAGTGAAAATATCCTTCAGGAATGAAGGGGAAATCACATTCTCAGATGAAGAAACACTAAGAGAATTGTTGTC
>NW_017731423.1:3068169-3069203 GCF_001890085.2 Hipposideros armiger | reverse complement strand
TGGAGACATGTTTTGAAATTCACAGAGAAACTCACTATTTCATTTCCTATATAAAAGTCTCTCACTTGATTTCTTTTTTCCCTTGTAAGAAAGATGGCACCAGGGTCTAAGGTCTGATCAGCTGATCCAGAGATGTATCCAGTCCCTTAGAAGTTTGACTATACAGGTGCTAACTTCAGGCACCTCTGCTGAGTAGATGTATTCTAAAAGGATTTTCAAAAAGATTACGAGGAATAACATAAAGGGCAATTAAATCCTCTTCCACCCCCTTGTGCCTCTCTCCCAATAATGGCACCACCATCAGCCAAGTTGTCCTAGACAAAATCCTGTTTTTTCAATCAACAAGTTCTGTTGGTTCTATTCCTAATGTTTCTTCTCCAAAAATACTGTTTCCACTGTCAATACAGTCTTACCTAAAATACAGCCTCATTATGATCTCCACACCCTTCATTCATTACATTACCCCAAATCCAGTCTTAAATTCAACCAGAGTAACCCTTCTGAAATGTGTACATTATCCTTCCACTGAAAATCCTCCAAGGCTTCCCTTTGTCAAAAATCTGAAAACATTTATCTATAAAAATATATGTACTCTGATGTTCATTGCAGCATTATTCATGGTGGCCAAGACATAGAAACAAACAAAGTGTCCTTCAGTAGATATTGAATAAAGAAGATGTGGTACATATATACACAAAGGAATACTACTCTGTCATAAGAAAAGATGAAATGCTGCCATTTGGGACAACATGGATGGATCTTGAGATTGTTATGCTAAGGAAATAAGACAGAAAAAGTCAAGAACCATACAACTTCACTCATATGTAAAATATAAAACTGAAAGCAACAAAGGGAAAAGACAAACAAAGGAGCAAAAACTCATAGACACGGACAACAGTTTAGTGGTTACCCAAGGGTAAGGGGTAAGGTGGGTGGTAGATGAGGGTAAACAGGATCAAATATGTGGTGATGGAAGAAGAATTGACTCTGAGTGGTAAGCACACAATCCAATATACAGGTGATGTATTATAGAA
>NW_017731423.1:3065808-3067364 GCF_001890085.2 Hipposideros armiger | reverse complement strand
GGCATCCTAATTTCAAGGAGTAAGATGACTAAAGTCTTTCAAATATTTGATGAGTAGACAGAAGGAAACCCCCTTTCTTTCTCTGTTGGTCAGTAAACAAACCCAGAGAGAATATCTTTCCAGCATGTTGAAGATGTTCTGGCAGATCATTAATCCCAGAAAAATCTCTCCAAACTTACTGATGCATGGATTCCATTTTCAAATTTCTCATTAGTTCCTCTTTATGGATTAAATGCTGATGTTCACAAGTGAATGCACACAGCTTCAGCTGATCGATGTAATTGGGTTGTAATGGATTTTAGCTGCTGTTCCTTCTGATCTAGCCAATTTGAAATGCAGTATCAATGTATTCTCCCCATCTCTCGGTAGGGAATGAGAAATTGAAACCTACAAGATGAAATTTATCAACTTTCATAAAGTCAGCTTCAACCATCATAAAACTGTTAAACTTCTCATTATCATTCTACCGCAGTTATTTCTCGAACTCTGGTCTGGCAGTCAAAATATTAAAGTGTATTTGGAATAAGTAGAGTTGATCCTTCAATATTCTGTGTGTCCTCAACATTGATTTAGGTGCTGTAAATATTACCGGGTGAAGATGACATTAACACAGCAAAATTTAACACCAGAAACATAAAATGACAAGAAAAGATTTAAAGGTTGCAAAACCTTTGCAATTTTATATTTAAAAACATGATTTGCAGCTACACTAGGTTCAATAACAAAGATTACAAGCTTCAAAGTCTCAAAAATTGCTACTGAGCTGTTCTTCTGGTGTTGGAGTCCTGTGTCTTTTGGGTTTGAAACATCTTAGTGATGGATGGGAGACACGGATTGGGGGGAACCCAAGTTGTTAGCTGCCATAGTCACCCTTCATTTTCTATACTGTTAAAAGTGTGTGTGGGTGGCCAGTTAGCTCAGGTGGTTAGAGCGCAGGCTCTTAACACCAAAGTTGCCGATTTGATTCCCACATGGGACAGTGAGTGGCACCCTCCACAACTAGATTGAAGACAACGACTTGACTTGGAGCTCAGCTGCACCCTCCACAACTAGATCGAAGACAACGACTTGACTTGGAGATGATGGGTCCTGGAAAGAACACACTGTTCCCCAATAAAGTTTTAAGAAGAAAAAAAAGTGTGTGTATTTTTCAGCTCCCAACCAGGATTTTCCTGTAGTTATATATTCATATGCACTGTAACAGTGAGGTCAGAATTTAATTGAGCTCAAACAAACTGAAGCTTTCTTTTATCATTAATAGTGTAAAATAAAATATACAGTGAAACAGCTATTCCATTAAAATTTTTCAGTAAAGAATGTCATGAGAAAACAATCCTCTATTCATATCTTCCTTAAATCCTCCTTTTAAATCAATGCACAAATTCCAGGTTCTCATACAATTCTGAAGTTTATAAATAATGCAAAAAAACACTGTAAAACACCACAAGACATTTACACACCACTTTTATTTTATTCTACAGAGACAACTTAACCCTGAGAAAACTAGACAACATAGGCTAGATAAAGATATTATCTAGTTCTTACCTGTTGTGTCT
>NW_017731423.1:3028515-3063828 GCF_001890085.2 Hipposideros armiger | reverse complement strand
ATCTCATCATGGCAATGCCTATGCCATTTAGATGAATGAGGTAAGGAGAGGTCCAATACCTTTTGTCTGGGGCTTTAAAAACTAAGCTAGTTTATTAAGTTCATTATGTGCAAAATAACTCAATTGTGTTTGATTTTTCTATATTTAAAAATAGATAAGGGGTGGTTTATTTTGAGTTCCAGCGTGTTTTCCACACCCTTTAAATTAGAAATGTAAAAACAAACAAACAAAAATGAAAAAAAAAAAAAACGACCTCTCCAGTAGGATGTCTATTTCTGTAATTTACTTACAGAGAGACTTAAAAAGCTGAGGCGAATAAAGACAGAGATAAAGGTGGTGGTGAGACAGCAGGAGTCAGAGGGTCAAGGTATCAGATACAGACTTTCACAATACTTTCATCAAAAATATGAACTAGAAATGGTTAATATTATTAGGGTAAATTATTAGGAAAATTATGCAAGAGCACCAAGAGCAAAGAAAAAAGAACAGAAGAGGAAGATCTGACATACTTGGGTATGGTGTTTGCTGTTGTTTTTTTATTAATCTGTCAAATCTCCTTCAAGCATAAACATATAAGAATAAAACAAGGGAAAGATGAATGAATACATTTATAAAGTTAACTATGGTAAGTGAATATACTATATACATTTTTCTGACATTTTATCGTTCTTCTGTCTTCTAAAGGTAGATTGTTTTATGTTGGATAAATTCCTCTGCTTTATAACCTCTCTTTCTGTACTAATCCAGACCCCAGTCACTCTCTGAATAATAGTACTTAGTATTTCCTGAGCATCCAGTGAATGGTCATGAATTGGCATAGTTTAAACTACTTGTATAGATATACAAAAAATGAATTATTAGCTTGTGTTGTTGGGAATCAGGTGCTCATTTTTTTTCTGCCTCCAAACATCTAATTTAAAAAATCTTCAGCTAATTATTCAGTTTCAGGCAATACAGTGTCTAAGTTTCATAGCTTTATTATCTTTATTATAAGGCTCTTCAGTCCCACTTCAAAGGCAGTTAAAAGATTAGCATCAACACTAAATCGTACAGCAAGGACACTTCACATTAAACTCTTTTTATGCTCCTCAGCACCGATCCTGATTTTCTTATCTGTCCAGATTATGCAAAATTAATCAATTCTTTGAAATAGCAGTAAGATATTGTTTCCTTCTGTTAAAAAGAATGATTCAAAGGAATAGAACTGATCTTCCAGTACACTTATATAGTAAAAATGTAGGGACAATTCAAAGGGATAGCAGCATGCCTCTTTCTACTTCTTACTGCCTGTCTATTTGATTTATGGATAATCTCTAGGTTTTTCTGGTGGGGGGAAAAAAAAACTTTTACAGGAAAGAACAAACAGAATTTCTTCCAGCTTCCAAGAAACTCCTCAAAATAATACAGCACCAACAGTGAGACCACCACTTGGTAACTGCATTGGACAATTCAGTTGCTCACATCATATTTGCCACACATATTTAGCTTGCCCAATAAATATATTATACATTTTCTTATCCTTTGACCAAATGCAACCTCTCACATCCTTTCCAATGAATACCATCACTATTAATTTTTCTCCCTTTCTCTCTCTTACACACACTCACACATTCACACTCACACATACAATTCCATTACCCTTCATATTCAGCCACAACCCTTATTTCTTGAACTATTCAGATATATACATATATCTCATAGAGCTAAGCCCCTTTATGATTAAAGAAGAAAGGATAACTCACCACAGGGGACCACAAGCAAATGCGCTTGTTAGTGGTATTATTAATTTAATTGCATACTTCACTCTTGACTCCTTAAGATATGACTGCCATTAGTCACTAGACTGCCAGCTAGCACAGAAATTTACAGGAAGAAATTAGAGGATTTTGATCCACATCCTCTATTTAGCACTGGAGAATTTAGCACAAAGAACAACAAAAAGATTTGTCCTCATAGAATTTACTTTCTAGTAGGGGAAGACAGAAAAGAAACAATAAATAAAATAAGTACATTAAATATTATATTATTTTAGAATCTGTTAAGGGAAAAGGAACCAAGGAAGGAGATTGGGAGTGCCAAGGACTGCCTCGTGAGCAGACGAAAGTGAACAGTTTTGAAACAAGTCAAAGAGGGAGCTGCTAGATATTTAGGGGAAGAGAATTGTAGGCAGCATGACTGCCATGGTTGGTTGTGCAGTTTATGGATCAGGACCTGAACCACCCACACAACGTTTCTGACAGGCAGAGAGAGCAGAAATCACCAAGTGTTGGGGAAGAAGCACGCCTCACAGGTTCATCAGAAATGGAGACGAATATAGCTGGAGCCAAGAGAGCAAAGTGAACGATGGAAATAAGATGAAAGAGTCCAAAAGAGTCTGATTGTCCCTTTGACAAACCACCGTGATTGGTTTTACGTGTGGAACCCACCAGTAGAAGGCGTTGCTCGAGAACAAAGCTTATCCACAGGGGATCTTGCTGACGGGGGGCCCTGACTCGTGGCAGTTTTTGATTGGTGCACTAATGACCCCAGAAGATCAAGAGGCAACATGATGGTGATGTAGGATATTTCTTGTGCCGGGGTCGTAGTCTCGTGAAGCTGAAGAATGGAGACATGGACCAGTGAGGTAGAGTTTGTAGCAGAGGACAGTTTTATTAAAGCAAGAGAAAGGTTACAGCTCCCGAGCGGGAAGGGGTACCCGGATAGTGGGATGCCCGTAGCTTGGGTAAAAGGCTTGAGTTTTATACTTTTTTTCTGCCTGGAATACTGGTGCCTGTTATTAAGGGGTTTATCAGATTTGTTCTGTTGCTAAGCCTTGGCAAGGCCTTTCATAAAGTCCTCCAAAATGGCTTTGTTGCCCTGGGACATGATTGATGTCTCTGTTCCAGTATGAAGGAGTTACCCTATAATTTTGAAAGGAATGACTAGTTTAAGGAATGGCCAGTTTTTTTTATCTTATCTTTGCTCAGTCTACCAGGGAATTACCAGGAATTAGGGAACTATCTGATCCTACACTAACTAACCTGACATAATGGCGTGAAATGAACACATACTTACAAGTCAGAGAAACTGCTTTGAATTTTGAGTCCATCATTGACTAGATGTGGAACCACAGGTTGATTGATTAATCTGATGTCAACTCAATTCAGTTAACACACTGGTTCTTACTATATAACATTAATATAATAGGACCCAAAATAAAAGAACATTCTTAGAGCATTAAGCCTCAAGCAGCTTGCAGTCTAGATCAAAACTTGGCAAGCTTTACCTATAAAGAATCAGTCCGTAAATGTTTTAGACTCCATGGGCCATTTGGCCTCTATTGGAACTACTCAACTCTGCCACTATAACACAAAAGCAGCCAGAGACAATATCAAATGAATGGGTAAGGCTGTCTTCTAATAAAACTTAACGTACAAAAACAGGAAGCAGGCCAGATTTTGTCCATAATCTGTAGTTTTCAACACCTGATCTACAGGATCATTATCTAATAGAACTTTTCATGATGATGGAAGTGTTCTATATCTGCATTATCTAATACAGTAGCCAATACCCACATGTCGCTATTGAACCCATGAAATGAGACTCGTTGACTAAGAAACAACATCTAAAATTTAACTTAATTAATTTAAATAGCCACATGACACTACTGGTTACTGTATTGAACAGCTCTTGTCTAAAGGAAAAGATAGGCTTAGGAAATTACAAAGACTATACTAAAAATTACAAAAGTCATACTGGTGCAAGCGCCACGTAAACAGTACAACCAGGAGTTTAATTAAAAGCTTCATGAACTAAGTCTAAAATGGATATTTAGAAATGTGTAGATGGTGGTAGACTTCCTAACCTTGCTTGCAAAACCAAAACAGAAATAACCAAAACTGCAACTAGGGACCCCTTACAATGTAATTCTCTCTTTAGCAATGAAACTTTATAACTGAGAAGTGTTTTATACTTAGAGCCACTTGTTAGGCACTCTACTGTTTTCCAAGATTACTATGGTATAATGGGAAAAGTACAGGCATTAGGACTAGGAAGAATAGATTTAAAGCTTTGCTCTACATCTTGCTTATCATGTGAGTTTAGATTAGTCCCTTCACCATTCTGAGCAGGAGTTTTCTGGTCTTTGAAATGGAAACGGTCTCTTGGGTCATTTGTAAACATTCAAGATGATTCAATTATAGTGCTTAGGATAATGCTAAGAACATAGTTTTCAATTACTGATATTATTTAATTATTTTATGTCATAAATATCATTTCAATGAATTCTCACTGTTCTGAGTATAAGAAAGAGTAGGCATTATCATCTCCATTTTTTATAGGAGAGTTATTTGTGTATGATATGTCAAGGTATCTTGCCCAAAACCACATAATTCATAAGTGGTAGAATCAAGTTCAGAAGGCTCAGCACTCCTTATATCTATCCCAGTGTCATTTCTACTATGTGAAATTAACTCCCTTATCAAGACAAATTAATGAAATACTTGATATATCAGTTCTACAGTGAATCTGTCATTTCAGTGGGTTATAAGAAATATTCAGGCTGATGGCACTTCATCCAACTAGTCTCCTATGTTTACTATTCAAATTTCCTGTTTTGACATGAAATCTGTGCAGACTTCATTCATTATTTAAATAACTTTTACAAGATATCTGTATAATCATTAATCAGTGTCACAGTCTAGTGCGATGAATTTCGATATTTAGAAGCATTATGTGAAAGAAGCCAAACATGCTAATACCTAGGCCCTTTATCTTAAGCCTTCCATGACATGGATTTGTGCTAAGTACTGTCCTCTCTAACAGCTTATATTAATTTATGTTTTCAGAGTGAAGCAACAAATTCTTTAAACATAAGGAATTTCATTTCATGCCATCTCTAACCCCACCTGGCTTCCTAACACTCATCAACACAGACACTGAATCACACAATGGTCTTTAATATTTACAAACAAGGAAGTCATAAAATGACATAGGTGAGCATGTGTTTTCTTTCCTCACATCAAAGCAGAACTTACATTAATAATAATGGTAAGCACTGTAGAAAGTGCAGATGTTGAAAAGCATGACAATTTTGTGCTTGACTCATTCCATCCTCTCATTTTACCTATTTTTAAAATCTCCTTTGTCAAATAGGATTCTCTCCAACTCCAGTTTATCCTTGTGGGGTGCATCTCCCTGGGTATGTGTGAAAGGAAGCTCACTGGTAGTTCCTGAGTTATTTAAATATCTTCTATGGAAAATAAAAGTTTCAGTGCAGTACTTATTCTGTTACACACACTGCTCCTTTGTGCAATAAATATTGCACAAAAAAAGGATGCCTTGCATGAAAAAAGGCATCTCCATAAATATATCAAAGCTTTGTTTGTTTTTATTTTTAAGAAGAAACATAAAGTTCTGGGATCTGTTTGCAGAGATTTCTCTTCCTATAAGCAAGTTATATGTTTTAGGAAGTTAAACACATAGATTTCATAAATTTCACAGTAGTGTAAAATGACAGAATGTTTATTGTTGCCTTGGCGAATTCCCATAGAGCCCCTTTCCCATATAATTTTCTATCTCTTTCACGAGTTTAAATTTGTCACTTGTTCCTAGCCCAGTTCCATAAAGGCTTCTCTAAAGAGTCCAACCTTCATTGATCTCCCCTTATACTCGATCCTACATGTTTTAGGATCCTAAATGATGTGTTCACATTGTTCATTATTAATATTATGGCTTCCAACTAGATGGTATTTAATATCCACCTAGAAAGGGGATGAGTTCATGACACATAGCTTCTGGTGCCATGTAAGGTATAACTTTAAACTGAATAAATACTTTGATGATTTTAAAGAGTGGCTGTGACTTTCCAAATTACTCTGAAATACTCCTTGTACCTGTTTGATTAATTAGGTGGATGAGCCTCAAAGTCTACTCTAGGCTGGAATGCTATTACTTCATTAGTAATCTTGCCTTTAAAAAACCTTGATACATTTAGCTGAGCCAACAGTCTTCACAAACATTGATGTTTCATGCACATCATAGTTTAGGAAGCTTTGTTTCTCTCTTAATGGCTGAGAATAAAACTTTAAAAGAAAACATCTCCACAGGAAGTCTAGCATTACTCAGGAATGAATAATCTCTGGCTGCCAGAAACCATTACTTGATTATCAGTTTGAATTTTCTTTTGCTCCTTAGTTTCATCCCATTAAGCATTTCTTTTATTCCCTTGGACCACCCCAGATTGTTGTTCTCCCTCATGGCTGTCTCTATATCTTTCAAATATTTGGCAAGTTTCAGCTTTTGATTGATCCCCCCCTTTTTTCCCCACCTCCTCAAGTGCTAACTTTTATCTTCAATGGATTCCTGTCTATTGTTCTTTGAAATCAAATCAATGAATATTATAAAGCTAAAGAATCCTTTAACAAGCTCCTTTGCCCCTCCCTTCACCTTCTCACAAAGGCTTTGTATTTCTATCTTATCACTTTCCTTCCAAAAGTACTATATACCTTAATTAAATTATTACAATTCTTTTGAGGATTATGAATAAATCTTCATTTGTTTTCTTTATTAGCATTCGATCTGCTTCTGTTAATTGTGTAAATGTTCCCTGTAGGCAGAAAAGCAATATAACTCAAATGAAGCAGGGCTTTTTGTTAAGGATAGTCAATTTGATTAACATCACCGTCAATATAATGAATGGAAGCATTTTGGAACAAGTTGCCCAGTAACTTGAAATTGACAATATAATGTGTGTGTCATTAGGACCAGAACAATAAATTCAACAATGTATCATAGCATTGATCTGGAATGCTTCTTAGTTTGGGATAAAACAATGATTCTGTGCATTTACATAATATCATTCATTCTTGGATTCAATGCTTATAAATAGACTTTATCATCTTGATGCTTAAATGACGTGGAAACAAGTGAAACTTCATCAGTGCTGAAGGAATAAAATGATAATTTAAGGATCTGCATTCAGGGCTTAGAGTGATAGAAATTGATTACCCCTCTATAGCTAACATGATGTAGTTAATAAGAAAAGGATTTATAGCAAATATAAGTAAATGTTCATGGGAATCACTTAAATTGCAAAACAAGAAATTGCAAACTTCCAACTAGACTCACCAATATACAACAACGGATAATGTCTGATTAACAAATTTCTTGTGAAAAAGGAGTAGGTGGAAGAAAATGTACCAAAGGATTGGATTAAGAGTGCTATAAAAATAAACTTTCTTCTAAGAGGATAATTCTCATTAACGGATCCCTCATATTGTTACTGTAGGCAGAGAGAATAGGACGGGGAGAGAGAGCAAGGAAGGGAAGGAGAAGGTGAGGGGAGAAAAGGAAAGAGAGAAGATGAGATCATGTACCTACCAGACCAGCAGAACTAGATTTCAGTGGCTGAGAGCAGACCCAGGACACAACCCGTGCTCCTGAAGGTGAACTTTAGCTAATTACAATGAATTCTAACATTTTGGGCATTGAGGTTAGGGAAAACCACCCCGTGTCTCCATGACAACTCTGATGGAGCCAAATAAGGACAAAAATCCCTCCTCCCAAAGGGAAGCAGTCAGTGAGGCCCCGCCTAGGAAGACCTATAACACCACCCCTAAGTCTCAAATATTTCACACCTTCTTTGTTAGTGAGTTCAACTCCTAAGTCTCATGTTCCTCAGGGCAGCTGCTTTTCTCCAGGGCTGCCCATTGTCACCTTCTGGAGACTGTGCTGTCCTTTAATAAATCTGCTGCCATTTTGGCTTATTTGGTGCCAAACTTCCTGTGGCCGACACCAAGAACCCGTGTCTGGTAACAATATCTTCCAGTAACTAAAGTTCTAGAACTTAGGAAAGAAGAAAATAAAGAATATGCTTTTGGTTTTATGTGGTATTTTTTGTAGTTGTTTTGTGTATTGCTTTCGTTCTTTCTTTCTTTCTTTCTTTCTTTTTTTTTTTTGTTCTGAGTAAGCTGGGGATACAATTTTGTTTACTGGGAAAGAGAAGGTTAATTTATAAGGATAAAACCCCATCAAGTGAAACATCAATAAAAGGAAGATATACAAAGAGAAAAGAGTCTACGGTGAATCATCTGTTTACCAGACACAAAAATGAAATCACTATAACCATGAAATTGAGAAGGAGGAACTGAATTAACCTGTTTCACCTTAAAGAATAACATTAAAGAAATATATGAAGAATTCACATATGAAATCTAACTACTTCTTTCCTGGTCTTCATACAAAGGAGCAATCTGATTCTTGATATTAATAAGTATATATAAATCTGCATCAAATTATCGTCAACCAATATTTGTCCTTCATCGAAAGCCTCTTGGTTTCACCAACAATTCTTAAGACATCTAGATTTCTCAGTTTTCATTTTAATTTCACTACGTTCCATTTATCACCTTTTGGACTTACTGTTAGATTCTTTGAAGAAACTGCTACATATATATTTCTGTTTTCATAAGCTGGCATGCGAACAAAACATAAACAACTTAATTTTTAAGAGACCTAGAATTAATTTCTAAATGAAAAAAAAATCTGCTCTAGGCTAAGAAATTGGTTCCAGGCTATAACATCTTGGAGGTAAATAAGATAAATGATTTACAAGTGTCGAACAAGCATCAGGTACTCTGGTGTTGGGGGTGGTGGGGGGCNTTTGAAATACTTTGGGGGCAAAAAGAGTAAAAAACCCCAAGTCAAAATCTCCTAACAGCCTTTCTTCTAATCACAGTTGTCCCCAACAGTTATTAATACTTTATTTTCTCCCTATTTCTTCAATGGAATGTAAAAGATGCAAAAGAAAAGAATATGAAAAGTCAGTGGGTTCCTTTCTTGTTTAGAATATGCCAGGTCTGCCATGTTAGGGTTAAGATTAAGTAAAAGGAAAGCCTATCAAGGAAGAAAAACAATAGATTTGAATCATAGGCAAAGAACTGGGCAATCTTGAAATGCATGGACAAGACTGAAAGCAAATTAGAAATGATAGCCAACTTAAGTCAAGAAAGAAACAGTGATTTGAAACATATCAATATTGAGGTGCCTACATTCTGATATAAACATATTTCTTTAAATCTTGTTCTAAATCACATGTAATAAGGCAGTAGATAGTTAATATTTTTATGTTATTTTTTTAAATGTTTTTTTTTTTTGTCTACTTACTTGCTTTACACATTCTTCTGGGATTTGAAATATCTGTGTGATTTTCTTTTTTTAATTTTAAAAGAATGAAATTAGAAAAGCGTATGTCCTCTTTTGATTTTCTTAACACTGTATATGAAAGGCATGAATGTTCTGATGATAAAAAGCAAGAAACTGTTTATCTGGTAGCATTGTTTCTTTATTTATTTACATTAAGTAACTAGGAGAAAAATAAAGGCTATGATTAAATAGGTTTGAGATTGAAAGGGCATCTCGGTAGAAGATAATACTACAGACTGCATCAGGGCTCTTTTTGCATTGTTTCAAAGCTTTCATGTTTCTTGAGTGAGCTGTAGCATTGTCTCTTTTTTCCAGCGCACACATTTAATATCACCTTTGTTTGGAGCATTCAGATTCTCTAAGAACCAAATAAAAATTGAGAGACCCCTGAAAAGGGAGGGAATGGGAGAGCTTTAGCCGAGGCTTCTGCAGTTCTTTTTATTATATTCCTTCTCCCCTGGCAATAGCCTTTTCCTTCAGATAAGTGAAGAGACCCAATGCCGAATTCACCTCTCTTGTTGTCCCATTTTCCTTCCGGGTCCTTGTCCCTTCACCCTGAACCTCCACCCTGAGGAAAGATTCCAGGCCAATAACCTTTCTTTTCTTGCTCTTTCTCAGAAGCTTCTTGCTGTCAGCATACTTGCTCATCTCTTTAGACCAAATGTGCCCCCTTACAAATGTACCGGCTGACCCTGACCTTTGAAAAAGGCAAAAGGGGTTTTTAGTTACCGCTAAGAGGGAGGAAATAAAAGGCTTGCCAGTCTCCATGGAACCCAAGGACACTACAATTTCTCAAGGTGCATCCCCTCTCTCAGTTTGCCAAACGATTATGCTTCTCAAACAACTGGAGCTGGTAACTCTGCACCAGAGATAAAAAAGGGAAAATAGTTCTCCAAATGGAAATTAGAGCCCATGAAAGGGGGAGGAAATCTTGTCATCTTTCAAACTAGTTTTCCTTGGCAGAGTAGCTTTTAAAAAGTCCCTTTAAATGAGTGCTTGACCTCTGGCGGGCTCCTGGCAATGTGCTTCCCTTAGGTCAGGAATGATGATTTAACCTTCCAGTTTAGCCTCACAGCAGAGGTTTCAGGAAAGCCTTTTATTTTCCATGTTCTTTCTTCTTACCCCCAAAACAAATTGTCCCCCCCCCAATACAACATCTTTTCCAAGGATCTGAACTACATCCAATATTGTATTTATGACTGCTTTAAGGCCTACACTATTAGTTTGACACACACACACACACACACACACACACACACACACACACACTCAGAGTCATATATAAATTAAAGAATGTGTTTAACGACATCTTTCCTTTCAAGATCAGTGAATAACTTTTGATGCAATGTTTAATTAACAGCAGCATAGCAGAAGGTAGCTGACTTTTAAAAACTAGCACCCTACATACAGGCGGAGTCTCCCTTCCTCTCTCATTAACTTTTGTGCGTGTATTTTTAATTAAACATCCCCCAGTCCTGGTGATACTGCAGATGTTTAACACAATACCGATTTATTAGAAATGCTTTATACTTATCACATCTTTGAGATGGACTTATCAGCTCTTTCTTTCAACCACATGTCTTGGATTAATATGCATTGTGAGAGAACGTATCTGACAGGTTCAGAAGGGTCAAGAAGCAAGAAGATAACATTCCGATTCCCAACAGAATTGGTAGAAAGAGGCAGAGTGGCTGCACTAAGTCATAGTCAATAGTTCAGTTTGAATGAGTGCATGTGCTAGTCTCTCACAGGCACATAAAAGGAGAGGGAAAAGATAAGAGAGCTGTATTTTCCACCTGTTGGCACATCTATGGATTTATTCTAATCCCCGTATCTCTGCATGCCCTTCATGAGAGCTTATACATTTAGCTCCTGTGGGCCTACTGAGCTTGGGTATTTTAGAAGACTGCTAATGAAACAGTAATCCTCTCATTTTGAGATTCAGAACAACCCCAATCCACCAAATATCAGAGGTGCCCTATTTCACTCCTATTGGACAAGTGGCAAACCATTTTTCCTTTGCGTCTGTGTTGTCTGTCACTTGATAGCTCCATCTGCCTGTGCTGTAGAACTGCCTGGATGACAGATAGCAGGCTCCCAGGTAGAGCAGTGAGATGGACAGGCTTCCATCCAATCACTGCCACTGGCACACTCACTGGTACGCTTACTCCCCTCCATCTTGTCAACTCTGTGCAGGAGAACTCTCCTGGGCCGACGTTCCCCCACATCGCCTTCCCATCACCCCTACTTCAGGCATCTACACTGCGCTCTGGTGTGTTCTGAGACATCAGGAGAATGGTTGAGTCAGCACTACAAGAATAAAGCAGGCACCTTTACTATTAGGCACCTAGATGATCGGTAACATCTAGCACCACCCATCATCACTTGCACAATTTTATTTTCCTCCAAAACCTTTTTCCATTGCTGCCTGCCACAGGGAGATGCTTTTTTGTTTTGTTTTGTTTTTATGAGAAGTTCAAGGTAAAAGCAGAAATGTTTCTTGGAACAGGAAATGTGGTACATTTGGCCCTGGGGAAGAGGAACATTGGCCACCTGCTACGCACACTAGAACGAACCTTTGTGATGAATTTGCTTTGGTTTTAAAGGGTTGATGTTCCCTCTTCATTCCCATACATCGGTTCTATTCCTAGGTTGTGGCCTCCACTTTTATTTTCCTTCATATTCTGCTTTTTTCTCATTAAGGAGAGCTATTTTTATATAAATAAGAGAACTCCAAAATCTACCTTTTGTCAGGATGCTAAGAATGAAACACATGAGAAGGTAGAAAAGCGGCAGGTAGATGCCTCCTATGAAACACTTCAAGTCAGAAGTATTTTGTTTTCTCCCTCTACTTTTGGGTTTCACTTAGACTTTTTACCTGGCATGTACACTGCCAAGTGTGAGGTACTTCCACAGTAGATACAAAGATTGTCCTTGACTTAGAGAGTCCCACAGGCTAGCAGAGGAGAAAGTGTGACAACTCAAGGCAGTGTGTGAGTATTAGGTCTATTCTAAGTGCACTGGGAGATTTGGGGTAAAATATGAAGGATGAATAGCTCATCATAATAAGTATGGATGCTACTCAAGGCAGGGTAACTGTGAATTAAGACTCAGAGATGGAAAAGGACATGCTGTGTCTAGGAAAAGGGGGTGCCAAATCAAATATTGCAGGAGTAGATGGGCTCTGAGGCGCAGATGACAAGTGTCACCATTTACCGCATTTCCCCATGTATAAGACACTCCCATGTGTAAGACGCACCTTAATTTTGGAGCCCGAAATTTGAAAAAAAAAAAGTATTACATAAAGTTATTGAACTCAAGTTTTATTCATCATAAAATTCATACAACTCCTCATCACTGTCAAAACTCCCAACCATTAGCTTGCCTCATCTGTGTCTGATGACGAATCACTGTCTTCATATATTGCCTTGTCCTCAGTTCCATCTATGGCATTTGAAATCTACAACCACTGTGTAAGACACACCCAGTTTTTAGACCCCAAATTTTTCAAAACGGGGTGCGTCTTATACATGGGGAAATATGGTATGTTGAGGCCAGGTCTCAAACTTCCTCATGGTCCATAAATTTTACATTACCCTAAAAGGCACAAGAAGATCTTTGGGGGTGAAAGAGTTGTGTGTGTCCTGGGAGACAGCAAATCCTAAGCATGGTTTGTCTGAACCCTCAGTGAAAACACTTGCATTCTAGTGGAGGAACACAGGCAGAGTTGTTCTCCACGTTCTTGAATGTCACAGAAACCCACAGGACTGAGCGGATGAGGGAGGTTCAGTATCAGAAACTGCCTAGGAAGGGGAAACAGGGGACTCACAGAAGATGAGCAAGTACCAGGTGTCAAAAGAACAAATGCTTCCATTTTGGAGAATCAGAATGGTCTGGAAGGGGACCATGGGTACCTTGGGCCCACCCCTCGTATATTGATATTCTCCTCATTTACCTCACTTTCTTTGGGTAATGCCATCCATCCTTACACTTCTCTACAATCACTGTTGCACAGCCACTCTGTGAACTGGAGCAGTGGGAAAGTGTTACATATAGGAGACAGAAGCAAAGTCAGTGCTTGAATCACAGGTGAGAAATAAAGAATCAGGCATGTGGAGAATTGTCAATTAGTGATGGAAGCCATGAGCAGCTTTCTTGAAACTAACATGTAAAAGTTTCAATGGGGTCAATTCCTGTATTGGTGATGCCTTAAGCGTTAAAAGAGAGATAAGACCTACTTTGCCACTTTCTTTTTATTTTGGAAATGAACATGACACCCTTAGTGGCTGCAAAATATCCAGGTGGTTTCCTTAGGTCAGTTAAAAGCCTTCACATCATGGGAAAGAGGAAAGTTAACTGGAGAGTTGGGGAAACTGTTACCAAAAGACCCACACTGGAAGAATTTATCCATCAAAGGTAGGTTGTATGATGATGATGTGAGATTGTCAGACACCTTTATGGTCCTTTCCTTCAGTCTGGCGTATGTACCTTTTGAAGAAGCACATGGCTTGATAGGGAGGCAGCCTTGAAATCAATTGACAGAGCCGAGAAAACATTAATAGCATCTGCAGCCGCAGGACACTCTGCCACAGTGAGATTGTTGTAGGACAGAAATGACAGCTATAATCATAACATCTTATTGATATGGGCTTCCTGAGCATGGATAGAAGGGGGAAAAAAAAAAAGAACAGATACTCTGGCAGAAAGTGTTTGCTGCATAAGTTAGGGGCTATGATGGAACAAACTGGGCTACCAACAAAGTAGTACAAGAGGGAGAATGGAGATGCTGTGCAGAGAAGAGAGATCACGGGGCAATCACCATACCTTGGAGTGTTGCACCTCAATTCCGTTTTTCGCAATAGAATAGCAATCACACACCAACCACAGCTTAGACTTTCTGTTTCCCCAATTGAAGCATCGATATATGTTTAACGCTAGGGTGACTTTACAGAGGTAATATGACAACAACAGATTAAAGTGAGATGAAATCTATCTGGTAGCACAGGTGGAATTCATAGACACAAACCCTACACTTAGATTCATGCTGCTTATAAGAAGTTCATGGCAATATTAACTAAGAAAATCAATTTCCAAATTACTGTCAAAACTCATTGATTTATGATTTTTTTTTTAGTCCACAGGCTGAAATGAGTCCACAACTCATTTGAGTTGCTTTATTTAAGCCCCAAGTTCACAGATCCTGAAATATTGATTTGATTGTTTTAAAATGGGAGAAACTTTACATAGCACTATCAAGCCCAACTGCGGAAATCAATGCAGGATATTTCTCTAGCATGTTACAATCACAGTTCAGAATAGCCTTGATTTGGTGCATTACTGTCTTTTTTTCTCCTCTAGGGACAGTTTGGATGCTAATCCAAATTTTTCAAGGTAGGAAATGAAGTGTCTGGTCTGGTAAAGAAAGTCATTCATCAGATTTATAGTTCTTCCTGGTTGGGGACGTAAATGGAAACATCTAAATAGTTCAAAAAAGCTGATCTTATGATATCCCTGGGAAAGCTGTCATAACACTAGCATAAACTGTCATTTAGTCTTTACTTCCCAGGACCTAAGTACTTCATGGTTGGAGATATATAAAGAGGTTCTAGTTTTACGAAAAGATATAAAACATTAATGTGTTTTTTTGTTCTAATTCTTGGTGATGCTTGTCTGTGTGGAGAGAGGGGAAGAACCCGAGTAGGAGGAAAGGAAGTGTCTGATTCCATTTCTTTTCTGGCTATTCTTTCTCTGATTTGAAGGGGGATTATTTTTTTTCCCTTTCTTAGTGCAGTTATATCCCATTTGGCCAGTTCTGAAGGGTGTTGCTAGGTTTAATATGTGACAACACACTTACTGCTAAATCTTGTCCACTACAACCAAGATAATTCTAGATGCTACAGGAGACAAAAAGAATTATGAGACTCAATTACCTTTCTTTAAACAACTTACTCTAGAGTTGAAGAGAGAACATATCTCATTATTTTACCACTTCTTTGGAGGCTTTAACATAAAAAGATACCTAAAAATAAATGCAGCTTATGCGATCTGGAGCCAGATTTCACACTCTGGTATTCAGTCCCTGAGTAACCAGGGCCTTGTGCCATAGTTACTACAACTATAAATGGTGTTAATAGTACAATATACATCATAGGCGTTCTGTGAGTATTAAATTCATAAATAAAGTCATGAGAATGGTGCCTACAGAGACACCGATTAAGTGTTGTTATTCATTTAAGCAAATATGTGCTAAGCATCAATTTGTGCTAGAAATACAGAAATAACTAAGAGAAGTTCCATTCCCTCATAGAACTTATATTCTAGAGGAGGGACACAGACTTGGTAAATATATATGAACAAGCAAGCATCAGAGGTGTGAATGCTATGATGAAAGCAGGATAATGGGATAGCAAATAGTTGGGAAAGGACTGACTGGCTTTAGGTCAGTCAGGGGAGGAGACCACTCAGAGGAGGGATTATTTGGACTAAAACCCAAATGACTCAGAGAAACCAGCCAGCCATGGGATCCATATGTAAGGTAGATAACTCAAGAGGAAAGAAAACCATCGAGCCCTGGCATGATTGGATGAGGTTTCATGGAGGCAGTGGCTTCAGCATGTTTAGATCAGCTGAGAGTAGAAGAACAGTCACACCAGGCAAAGGAGTTGCTACAAATGCAAATGCTCAGAGATGGGAAACTCAAGGCAGGAGGTATGCTAAATGGGTTATAATAGATCTACCTGTCTATAATGGATGGTGCACGCAAGAGAGTAGGAGGCAAGGTGAGGAGATAAACTGAAACCAGATTGTAGGGGCCATTTAATCTCAGACTCTTCTTAACATGTCATATAGATTTCTTGTACAAAAATGAAATTGTTAATGGTTCATGAGATAAAATACATTGTTTGACTCTAAACTGATCTCTAGCTCAATGACTGCCTCCCAGGAGTTTAGGGGATGGTATACTTTGTAAATATTTGTAAAACTTTGTAAATATTTACTGACTCAATAATTCATGACTTAGTTGGTTGGTTAGTTCATTTATTACACAAGACCTGGAAAACTAAATGTTGAATAAATTTTTAGGGAAGAAAAGAAGGAAGGGATAATGGACAATTGCAGTGATAACAACAATGTAAAATTTGGAGGTAAGAAAATACTGAGGGAAAAATCAACAATGCTATGTTAATGTGAAAGGCACCTAAGAGAGACAAATCAAAGATGAATGAGGTGTCAAACCTGAATGACAAGTACACAATAACAGGAAAGCACCAAGGGGGATTTTGTTTGAAGGGGAAAAGATATGGAGATCCATTTTAGATGTATGCACATCTAAAATATGTATACATTTTGCGATGTATACTGTGATGGTCTAACAGAGTTTTCTCAAAAATAGCAGCAACACAGAGCTAAGGTGAGCAGTAAAACCAAAATATATAGTTTTTTTTTAATCAGAGAAGCGGTTATTCATCCCTCTTCATTTTTTTCATCCTTATAGATGTGTTATCCATTGTCATGGTTTTTAAAAATGATTGAGCTCATTAACAAATATTGGTTGAACCACCAGTAGACACTAGGCTCAGATGAATAAAACATACTCCCTGCACCTCTCCTAGAGCAGATCGAAAGAAAATGGAACAAAGAAAATGGAACCAAAATAGACCTCTACATGCAGGAAGGGTTAGTCAGTTAAAGGGGATCCAGGATAAACCGCCACCGTTGCTGGGAAATGAAGTTGAAACCTTGGCTCTTGTCTTCTTGAAGGAAAGACTTCAATCAAGAGACAGAATTTTGTGCAGCATGAACAGCAGAAGTTTGCAGGAAAACAAAGTAGACTGACTCTGAGACATGGAGCAGGCTGACCCAAGAAAGAGAAGCAGCCATGCTTTACATCGCATGAAGGCTTTTATTTTAATGGATAGAATTGCCTCCCCCTCTCCTCTCTATCTCTCTATCTCCCCCTGAGGTGCCTAGTCCTCTGGCATTTAGCAATGCATTTCTTTGACTTAGGGGCATGTGTAAACACATCCCTTTGATCTAAAGGCATCTGTAAACACATCTTTCAGGGGTATGTGTAAACCTGGAATCCTGTTGGGCTAGTAAGATATTGATGGTCCTGATGAACAGGATGTGTTTCCTCCTTCTCTGGCTTTTAACAACTATCTCTTTGATTTAGAGGTATGTGGTCCTGCTGGGCAGCTGCCAGGGGTCTTGACCCTAGTAGGAGCTGCAGCAAGGGACTTTTCTAACCAGAGCTAAATTTCTCCTTCTCCTGCTCATTTCTATCTATCTACCTACCCTATCAATACAACAAGAATATAAATTTTCAATGAGAATTCTCTCAGTCATTTAGCAATATAGAGTCTATTGAGAATAAAAGCTAAGAAACTGCCTTGAGATTTGTCAATTAGGAGATCATCATTGATCTTTGAAGGGTCAGATTCAGTAGAATCCTGGGAATGGAAGCTAAGGTGCATGTTTTGTCCCCTCCTCCTTCACTCTCTTGAGTTCTCAAGAAAAGTCTATCAGTAAGCAAAAATTCATGATGTTAACACTTGCTATACATGCTGGAAATGAATGATGAGTCCGGATTCCATTTTTTTTTCCAATTAGACAACCAAAGGATTTGGAAGACAATCAGACAGTTAAAGTGTCATCTCCTCCCAAATAAAATAATGTTACCAAAGTAAAACTTCTAAATTTATATAATGCATAATTAAATACATAAGACAATTGCATTTTCTGATATCTTATGCCAGATATCATCACACACATAAAAAATAGAATGAGTAAATAAACACAGTATGGTTTTTTCAAAGATAAATCTTACTTACTTTATCTTAAAAGATAAACTTAATAAGAAATAAGAAATAAAAGGACAAGGGATTTGAAGGTCAAGTTAAGCATTTTTCTTTAAAAAGGTTATTTTGACATTACTAAATGGAACAGCCACAGAACTTTGAGCAGCCCTATTAGATTAATGATAGCATCAATGGCAAGAATAAGCACTATTTGTTAAGCACCTTTCCCCTTCAATGCTTTAATTCTGCTTGGGATAGAGAAAATGGAGATGGAAAGAAAGCCTAATCTAACCCTGGTCACTATATATTTTCTTTTTCTCTATATATTTTTTTATTCAATGAGAAAGAACAGCAAAAAAAAATAGTCTTTTCCAGACAGTACCAAAAAAATCAATAATCAATCTTGCCAGAAGAAATTCAACAACGTTTTCATTACTATTACAGATTAAGCAGGCTGTATTGATAATAAAAAGCCCTATGCCCAGTGTTTTAAAAACTCTGAAAGGAAGTATCTTTATTATTTCATAAAGCCTCTTGATGTTCTCATGTTCCTCAGCCAAAAATAATCCCTTTCTTTCTGGCCTCATTAGAATTTTACATTTCAAAAAGAAAGTGACAACTTCTGGCTTAAAGGGGAGGATTGAATACATGTGAGATTTTTCTCTGCTTTTTCTAGATATTCTATTCAAATGAGAGTAAAGGTAAACCCACAACACAAAGAGAAAGGGATGGAGCTATCAGGGAATAAAGAGATGCCAACGATGATTGGAAGGTGAGTGGAACCAATGAGAAACCAACCAAATCATGTAGCAGGAGCTTTAAAAAACTCATAGGAGCATAATAGGATTATAGATACCAAGGAAGGCTGTGAGGCATAGGACGGAAAATCTACCTAAAAGTCTTCATGGGAAGTGTTTAAATATTTGGCTTTTTCCCAGGAAGTGGCGGTTCATTTTGTGGAAAAATTGAATCAGGAAGTGCCCAGATTTTAGCACATCTGGCACAGAGGAAAGGTGAGGCACCATGCTGGAAAGTGACTGTTTGATGACACTTCCAAACCTTCTTAATCCCACTCCACTGTAAGAATGTCCTTTGTTTGGCCAATAACACTACATATGAGTTTGGAATAGTCTTCCCTGGAAAAACTCTACTGCACTCATAAAAGGCTTATAAATACTGATTTTTGATCACTTGAGGAAACATCTGTGTCCCCCTGATATTCCTACAATGAGGTCCACTGATCCTTAAGACCTACCCACACATGCAGATAATTAGAGGATCAATCCAGGAGATCCATACCTCCTGCATGTTAATCTCCATCTCACAGTTCACCTCACAGGGAACTAAATCTGGGGTACAATGATTCAAGAAAATTCTCTAAAAGATAACAATATTATTTTCCAGATCAAAAGGGCTTGCTAAGGTCTCAGTATAAACTACTGAATGATGAATTACCCAAGGTACACCAACATACAAATTCAGAAAGCAAGGGGGAAAAAAATATCCAGAAAAACATTTCCAGAAAACTAAATAAATCAGATAATATAAAAAGTATAAAGAAATATACAGGTATTGGACTTTTTAGCAACAACACTCAAATCTAGAAGATGATAGAGTAATTCCCTTAAAATGCTGAGGGTAAATGGTTTTAAAACTATGATTATAAATGCTGCCAAATTGTCAATTAATCATGAAAGCAGAAAAAAACATTGCTCATACATACGAATTTGAAAAAAAAATCTCTCTTTCTACTTTTTTCAAGAAGCTACTGGTAGGCATGTGTTGCTAAAACAAGAGTAAATGAAGCAAAAGGAAGACAGTGGATTCAGTAAATAGGGGATTCAACAAAGAATGGGGGTGAAGTGACGCCCCGGGATAAGGGCTGCGCGTCAGGCTCTATCATGAGTCCAACAGGGGACAGAAGGAGAGAGTTTTCTGAAAGAAGTTTCCTGGAAAATAGTGGAACTGTCACAATATCTGTAATGTTTTAGTGCTCATAAAGGATGTATTAGATTGCTGGGGCTGCCATTACAAAGCACCACAGACTGGGTAGCTTAAACAATAAAATGTTTTTCTTAAACTTCTGAAGGCTAGAAGTCCAAGATCAAAGTACCATCAGGATTGGTTTCTCTAAGGCCTCCGTCCTTGGTTTGCAGATGGCCACTTTCTAACTGCCTCTCCACATGGCTGTCCCTCTGTGCACATGTGTCACTGATGTCTCTCTCCTTATAAGGACACTGGTCATACTAAATTAGGTCCCTATCCTAATGGCCCCACATTAACTCAATCACCTTTTTAACAACCTTATCTCCAAACACTACTACATTCTGAGGTGCTGGGGGTTGGGGTTTCAACATATGAATTTTAGGGGGACACGACTCATTCTACAAGACAGGGGTTATGGGAAACATAGAAAGAAAATAATCAAGGTATAATACATCAACCAGCTACAATAAGATAAAATCTGTATATCAATTGAACAGAAATTGTTATAGAACCATAAAGGGGAAACAGATGAGGAGATGTGGGAAAGAAATCGTATGTGAAATATCATGATTAATAAGAGTGGGTCAAAGGAATGTTTTTTTATCTTGTAATTAGCCTTGTAGTGCTATTTGATTATTAAATTCTGCAAATATATTTTGATATAAACTTTTCAATGCTTTATAAATAAATTAATAAGTGTCACAAAAGAAGGGCAGATTGTTAGTTGTATACACACTTTAGATTTACTATTAGATCATAAGGTCCTTGAGTTCAGGTTCCACGTCTTAGTCATTAGAATCTCACTGTATTCTTCATATACTATGTAATAAACTGCCAACTAGAATATACTGTCACTCAAGGAATGTTTATGAAACTAAAGCTTATAATTATGAGGTGAAACAATTAAGTTCATGAACTCATCCGAGGAAAAGTGCCACATACCTCATTGCTGAATATCACACCTTCAAAGTACTCCCCTTGGGAAGCTATGAACTGACACCAGCACCTAGTCCACCCTTCAAGCAATTTTGAAACTCTTTTTCTGGAACGCTCATTAAAGCTGTTGTCACATTACCCTTGACATCCTGAATGTCATCTAAATGTCTTTCTTTCAATATTTCCTTTATCTTCAGCTAAAGAAAGAAGTCATTGGGGGCCAGATCAGGTGAGTAGGGAGGGTGCTTCAATACAGTTATTTGTTGACTGGCTAAAAACTCCCTCACAGACTGTGCCATGTGAGCTGGTGCATTGTCATGATGCAAAAGCCATGAATTGTTGGCGAAAATTTCAGGTCATCTAACTTTTTCACGCAGCCTTTTCAGCACTTCCAAATAGTAAGCTTGATTAACTGTCCAATTGGTACAAATTCATAATAAATAATCCCCCTGATATCAAAAAAGGTTAGCAACATAGTAGCAACAAATTCGAGAACTTATTTGTCAGACCTTGTACTTATTTCTCATAGCACCCAATTATTACTCAATTAATAACTGATTATTATAAATTGAATGTGTTCAAGAAATATTGGCTACACAAATAAATTAATCAGAAGAAGAATGTTAGAAGATACTGAAAACCATGTCGTAAAAATTGTTGAAGCTTTAGGTAATCTCAAATAGAAAGTAATTTAATGAATGAAAGAGTGAGTGAGTGGGGTGGGGGGGAGAGAGGGAGAGGGAGATTGAGATGGAGAGAGAGAGAGAGAGAGAGAGGGAGAAATCAATGAGTTTATTTAGCAATTATACAAATAACCTGATGCTATGGACTGAATGTTTGTGTCCTCCCAAATTATGTTGAAACCTAATCCCTAATGTGAAGTTATTTGGAGGTGGGACCTTTGGGGGGTGATTAATCATGAGGGTAGAGCTCTTATGATTGGGATGAGTACCCTTATAGAGGAGACCCAGAATCCAACATGTGAGGACACAACAAGAAGACAGCCATCTATGAACCAGGAAGCAGATTCTCACCATACACCATATATTCTGGCACCTTGATCTTGAACTTCCCAGTCTCCAGAGCTGTGAGAAATAAATGTTTGTTGTTTATAAGCCATTCAGTCTATGGTATTTTGATATAGCAGCCCATATAGACTAAGACAGCAGATCATTCAACCTTTACCAAACTAAATCAATCCTCCATCCTTTGCTGTTTTAAAGTCACTTTTCAGATCACTGCTCTAGAAACTCAGAAGTCTTTTTGACTAATAACTTCCAAATGGTATCATGAATATTTTTAATAAATTTCCAGCTGGATATAAAATAGATAGATTCATTTCTGGTTGCTCTTTCACCATATCCCTGCCAGAGAAACTAAGACAATAATTGTACCCACGTCAACCTGAGAATAACTAGTGCTATTCAGATTTCTCTCTTTGTGAACTGAAGAGTCTTAGTAAGTCGGCTGGTCATTATGAAGAGGACAGTGGAGGAGGACATAAGCTGGTCAAGTGCACGAGCTGAAGATGCTTAGCTTGTGGCTGCAGAATAAGGGCAGCTGGATGAATAATAAAACAGGAGACATTTGTTTTAATGCAGGAAGGAAAGGAGGGAGGGAAGAAGGGATGAGAAGGAAAAACAATTTGGTACTGAAAGAAATATCTAATAATTTGAAAAGCGGTACTAGTGAGAGTTAGACAAGCAGCATGAGGATGCCTGGTACTGAGTACAAACGTTTTCCTAAAGACCAGGAAAGAGCTGGCTGTAGCAACGGGCAAGCGGAGTAGCAGAAGCTAGTACATAACCCCGGATTTAAAATCACAAAGTTAAATTGCAAACCTCCCACTTTTTTTAGAAACGGGCATCTAAATTCAGCTTTATTTTGAAGGAAAAAATTTAAAAACGTCTTTTTTAATGTTGAAATATGAAAAGGCCATAGTATACATCAAATTGAGGAACACGTATTATTAATCAAAATATATTTAGAAAGAAAAAAACTATATTAGAGAAAAGTCATATATATATATATATATATACACACACATATATGACTTCACTTTTTATATATATTTATATATACATAAAAATCTAATTTGAAACCCACTATTAGAGAATGACTTTTGTGTCATATTTTTTAAACAGGGTAGTTAAAAGATATGGAACAAAAGTCATTCTCTAATAGTGGGTGTCAAATTAGTTTTTGCCATTATGTTATTAGCCTAAGTGTTCCAATTTATCCACAAAATGAAGGGGAATTTTCCCCCAAGTAATCTCAAGTCAATCTTCTTTCCATAAATTGATTATACAACTGGAAATGATTTAGCAGTGATCTCACCATAGCTTAAATCTAATCCAGTATATGGCATGCATGAACATTAGAAGACTGATATAGTCATTAAAATAAAGAGCATTAATTCTTTAATATTTATTTAAATAGGAAAAAAAAGCCTTAGAGGCACAAATATGGATTAGTTGAAATAGGAAATTATGTCTAAAAATGCAACACACATTCTTGCCATAGATATCAGACCAAGGATGTAGAGTAAAACACGACTTATTTTCTTTGTCAAAATTTACAAAATATGCATGCTTTAGCAGACACTGATTATACCAATGGGATTTATCCAACCTTCTCTCATCTGGGATGTGGTTAATTCTTACTACATCAGCAATCTCTGAGGCTTAACTAAAAAAGTATATAATAAACCTTTTTTCCACCCTTACATGAAGTGAAGGTAATACATGGGACGGTTAGCTCTATCAGCATTTATCAAGGACAGTCGATGTTACATTGCGCTATTCAAGACTGTGTGGGCAGGGGCCATGTGGTTGAGAAAAAATGTCAAAGGTTCATGAAACAATTTAAGAGTAAGAAAACAGGTGATGGTTGTGTAGGCTATACATAATTGACAATATATATAATTGACAATTAAAGAACAAGAAAGCACTAGATACCAACTATACAACAGATACACATAACATTTAAAATGAATTAGAGAATGGAAAGACAAAGTAATGCAATGTTTAATGTTCAGAGTTTAATTGTTAAGAAAACCCAAGGGTACTCCCTGCTCAGCAACCTCTATGTATTAATATTTGTCTGGGACCATGTAGCCTTCAATAACATTGACACCGTAGATTTACATTACATTTTACACCTTTCCAAAAACTTTCACACATGACGGATATGTCAGGTCATATATTACTGTCACTACTGTCCACATACAGAAACAAGACTTAGTAACATTAAGGGACTTTGTTAACACTACCCAAAGACAAAGTGTAAGGCCTCCTACGTTCGTTCTACCCATGGCCTTGACACTACTACGTCAAGTTGTGTGGGTTAATAAGAGAGCGAATGGTTCTCTTATTAGAGAAAGGAGGAAGGCTACAGAGAATGATTTTACAGCATCTAAGTGCCATACGGGTTCCAGCATAATGGTTAAAATTATTTCAAAGAAAATACCTATCATTTGTTCCCACAGGGATGAAAGGAGGGAAAAGGATCATGTGATCAGTTATTATGAGAGAGTTTCCCTTTGGGGTCAGTGGCAGTAGCCTGTTTCAAATGGTACGCTTTTCCCCAGGCAGGTGCTCTCATGTGTGTGGAGTGGGTAGGGAGTCCCCCGCCACCTCTCTGTGTATAAAATGAAAAATTATAAACCATAATGGTCAATTGAGGTGTTAACAACTTGCTTGTATTTATAGTGAAAATATGAAAAACCAGTTGCCATTTAGGGAATGGTCCAGCTGTACAAAAAAAAAAAATGTATTATGGATATACTTTACAGAGTAGTCACATGCAAGTAGACTTTTCCCCCTAAACCAGACTTTTGTCCTAAGTAACACTGTAAAATAATTCGCATGTGTCTTCTGTGTTGGAAGAAGTCAGCCAAGCTTATAGGGGAAAATGTCTCTTTATAAATGAATAAAATCCCTGTTCCAAGTGAAACATGCTTTTTTTCCTTCTTTTTTCTTTTTTTTTTTCAGTCCAAGTGGTAGGCCTCTGGGCCTTAAATTTAGGCCTTTGCCCTAACTTGTCTTGTTTACCCTTTCTTTGCCTTTCATTTGCTACCAAACAGGGTAAATCTATAAAGAATGCAGATCTGTTGGGAAGAATACAATACAACAATACAGCTTTCTCTCATGGAGTTTTATTAGATCTGTGGACCCTAATGGCAGATGTTAGGTATTTTCCTGTCAGTAAAAGTCATCAAAAATGACTTGAAGACACACAGGGAACAAATATCTGTGGTAAGAAAATAACTTATTTATTCAG
The DNA here is from genome assembly GCF_001890085.2 of Hipposideros armiger. Taxonomy (NCBI): domain Eukaryota; kingdom Metazoa; phylum Chordata; class Mammalia; order Chiroptera; family Hipposideridae; genus Hipposideros; species Hipposideros armiger. Next base: position 3,038,644 of record NW_017731423.1, on the reverse strand, counting down.
TCACTTTCTGACCACAACTAAGCTTTTTAGGGGAAGGAAAACCTGGGAAAACTCAAGGATACAACTAGAGGTTATAGAATTCACTCATTAGAATACACGGCATGTCATTTTGGCATTGTTTGCTGCACTCCACAGTAGTGATGCTTTTCCTTCCACGGAACAGATCCATCTCTCGAGCCCTCTTGAAACTGTCAATAAAGTCATTATCAATTATGTAATGCAGGGGGGAGCTAAGATTAATAATTTAGAGCTAAGACATCACCATGATTTATAATCTTGCATGTAACTGTCTACAGCTAGCATTGGGAACCTGTCATTAAAAGGCATTAACTTGAGAAAATTAGAGTTCTGTATTGATCACTAAACACGTATAGTTTATTGTGAAGTGATGCTTTAATTTATATTCCAGGCAAGGCTCTAGGTGAATATCATTTGCGTAGGGAGGACTGCATCCTGAAACCATCTGGATCTACAACATGACAGTCGCTGCAGGTAAGCATCCTCTCTAAATAATTGTAAATGCACTCCAGTTGTAATGGGCAGAGATTGAACTCAACACCGCTTGGGCAGCATGTGGCTAAGGCACAATATTAACCAAAGAACTAAGGTGTTTGGTCCTGAACTTGCAGGATTTGGGCTACTCAATGACTTGATTGATGATATAAAGGGACTATTACCTTTCCACATTCCTCTCTTTGGGTAGGTGAACAGCCTCTCTGCTCTTTTGCTTTCCATAACTCTCTAGTAATTTCCCTTCCTTTATAAAATTAGAGGAAAGTTATTAAGTTACTTAGCCCAATCCCTGAGTTTCTGCTAGTGAATACAAAGGATTGCCACTGTGCAGTGTGATCCCTGGGCGAATTGGATGTGAGGGTGCATTAACTCAGATAATCAGACTGTCAGCACCAACCTTTAGAGAAAGCATCTGAGAGAGCTGAGTTGAACTTCAGAGAAAACAAATGGGCTTTTACAAACACTGCCTTAATAGCAAGTTAGGCAGGACTCTCACAGCATCTATTGGGTTGTCGGAAAAGTCATGATGCATTTTTGCAATGAAAAACAGAAAAAACACATCATGACTTTTCTGACAACCCAATAGATAACGATGGGTTAACAATGGTTTTTCAAACTTTAGCTGCATATTATACTTATCTGGAGAGATTTCATATAAAATGCTGATATCTGAGCCTCATCTAAAGATTCTAATTTAATTGGTCTGGGATGGGAAGCCAGGAATTTTTTTTTAGTTCCCTAAGTGATTCCAATGTGCAGCCAATTTTAAGAAGCTCAGGTTGTAAAGTCTTCAAGTATATGTGAGTAAATTTAAGAGAAGAAGACTGGAACACATGAGAATGACTAAGATTTGGTATAAAAATAAAAATAATGAATATGAAAGAATTGAGCAGCAACTAGCAAATTAGCACATAACAGAGAAATCTGGATGCAAAATATTGGTTTGATTTTTACAATGATCTTGGCTGGTTGGCAGAAGAGTCTTCGAGGGGATATGGTGGTATGAGAACGCTCAGAATGTTTCCTTTACTTGTACTATAGCTTGACACCCAATAGCTGGGGCGTATATGGTGGACATCAGCTGAATTTAGTGGAAATTAACATGCCCTTCCTGGCTATAAAACATAGGGAGGGGTATAGAATAAACATGAGATCAGAAAATCAAAGTTTGCACTTTGAGGTTAGAACTGGAAAATCACTCCTCTAAAAATGTCTTTGAAAAGCCAGTGGATGTCCAATGCATGTTTCACAGGGGCTTCTGGGGAAATGTTCACTGTGTCCCATCCACCTTTTATCTGTACACTGAGACCTGCATGTAAATGAGAAGGAGAGGCTGATAGTAGGACTGTAGCCAGATATAGTGCAATGAGATAAAGGGAGATTAAAAGAATGTTTTTAAAGGCTTAAAACCTGAAAGATAAGCATCTGACAAAGAGCATTCAAGGCAATGAACAATGGATTAGAGTGGTAGCTTTGATAAGTTTTCATGCTGAGAAAACAAGAAGAATAAAGACATAAACCATCTAGAAAGAGCTCAAAGATCTCTCTGCTTATGCATTATTAATAACCAAAAAGGAATAAAATATAACTAAGTTTGACAAATACAATAACGACAACTTTGATGTCTCTGTGCTAGTCAGGGATAAATGAAGAATATGCATCTTCTGTATACAAAGATATGCGTAAGTTGGGATAAAATTACATGCAAGGCATTTTTACTATCTCTAGATCTAAATGGAGTCCAGTTGAAATGTTAGTAAACAATTCCAGGTGGGTTTCAGGGTGCCTCTGAGCACCATTTGTGGTTTAGGGGTTAGTATTCGACAGACTTGTTGCCAAATAATTAAAGACCCTTGATGTATCCAGTCTAATCGAATCTACCAGAATCTGGGTCACAGTTGAATTTTTCACCTTCCAGTCCCATGTTCAGCCAACAGAACTTCTAGCACTTGCTAAGCCACGGAAAGCAAACAGGTAGCAAACTTTTCTTCACCTCCTTCCTTTGTGATAGCAGTAATGTGTTTCTTAATCCAGAGCCTGTGGAGCCTTATTATCTGGGGGCAAATGTAATGGAAGAAAAGACATGCCAACATGGCCCCATCAAATAAGGTATTGGCCATCATTTCTTGTGATTAGATTAAAGAAATCTCAGGGCACCTCAAAGCAATTTATAGAGAAACACATTCCTATTTACCTGGGGAGAAGTGGCTCGGGTTACAACTCCCAGATTCTAGTCTTACTGCCTTAAATTTGATTAATGGGGCATATTGCCTGGTATTAAGTTGCATCGAGCTAGGCTGTAATGAGATGTGGTATTGACAGGGACTTTTCTATTTCAGCAGGCCAGTTCAGAGGAGAGTGCTTGTCTGAAAGGAAATGTACTTGATTTGAATTCCCTTCTAATCCCTTTCCCTGGAACCGGATGTTTACATTCTTAATTTCTACTTCCATTTTGTGTGTACCTTCTCTTGCCTTGATTGTCAATCAGCATTCTAAGTGGGGCATCAATCCATCAGTCCAAGAAGAGAAGAAGATCTCAGTCTGGATTCTATTATCATTTTAAAGTGCTCCCTCTGAAATCTTAAACTACTTTTTCTTTTAAACAAGCCCTAAGCCTTAGCACTCCCACACCCAACAAAATAATAGCTAATCTTAATTGAACACATTATACATTAGAAAAAAATAGGCTTTCTATATTCAGCATCTTCTTTTACACTCATGAGACCCCCCTATGATAGATGATAAGTATTTCTAATATAGAAATGATAAAATGGAGACTTGAGAAGTTAAATTATCTTATCCAAGGTTACACAGCTGTTTAATAGCAGAGAGGGCTTTCAATTCTTTCATTCAATACATATTTGTTCAGGACCTACTATGTGCCAAGAAGCACTGTATCAAGAGTAAGAAATACAGTAGGGAGAAAGATATGGATGTACCTCATGGAGATTTTGTTATATTGGGGAGAAGGACATAGGGAAAAGGGTAAATACAAAGTGTTGACAAATTGTGATGTCATGAAATTAAGAATAAGAGGAAGTTCTTTTCCAGAGAAGGTGGTCAGGAAAGGCTTTTCTACAGAGATGAAGGTGACATATATAACCTGAGTCCTAAAGGATAGCCAGGCAACTACAGAATGAGTGGGGGAGGGGCAGAACGCAGCACTCAGGGAAGGTGTGCCCTGAGCCTGTGTTCCTGATCACTGTGATCCAGCATCAACTCTTTGACCTTTTCCAGAATATTCCGAGGCATTTATTTTTCTCAACTCATTCTAACGAATCCCTAGCCCCCCTCCCCGCCCCACATTTAAATGTTGCTATCTCTTCTTCTACCCACAGTTACTTCTCTTTAGTTTAAGGGGAAGAGGCATCGAAGAGGCATACGTTGCCACTTTCCAGTTTGTCTCTCCAGGGGTCCACATAGGCTCATACCTTTGGGACTCCCCTGGGCCTTGTTCCCCTGGCTGCTTTTATCATCTATATCTCCATCTTCTCCTTTCTTCTTGATTACTTTCTTGCAGTGTACAAACATTCACAAGTTTCTCATATCTTAAAATAGCTCTTAAACAAGCATCTCCTCTCCAGCTACTATCGTTGAAAATAATAATTTATACTCTCCTTCTCCCCTTTCTCAGTTCTCATTCATTCCGTGGACCCTGTGAACTGGTTCAGCCTCCTTTACTCTTCATTGAATGAAAGAGGCAGTAAAATGAGGAGAATAAACTTTGGATTTAAACGGAAATGGATTAGTGACCCAAATCCCAATCTTTAGCTGTGTGACTTTGGAAAGAATACTTAACTTCTCTGAACTTGAATTTATGAATCTATGAAATAGGGACAATAAATAATAATACCTGCCTCACAGGTTATAGGAATTATTAAAAGAGACAATACATAGAAAGCACAGCGCCTCATACAAGATAAGAGTACCAGCGATAAGGCATTAAACTCTATTAGCAAACGGTACTAGTAACCAACTGATTGCCAAATCCAATGGGGTATTTTCAGACCTAGTCTTTTTATAACTTCCTTTTGATGCTTGACATTATTGAACATTCCTCTCATCTTAAAAATCTCTTCTGCCTTGACCTCCATAACACCACTTTATCCTGGTTCTCATCCTCTTTATCTCATTGGCATTCACATCCCATTACTATTCCTTCTTGGCATGCTGTGCTGATTCTTCCTTTACCTCCTTTTGTTCACTTTGAACACTTCTTTTCTTATCTTGGCCTACCTTCTGCTCATTCACATGACCTCAGTTGCCATCTCTATGTTAGTGACTCTCAACCAACTTTCTACTGGTCGTAACTCCATGAGGTCTAGATGTACTTATGTATCCAATTGCTTATAGGGTTTCTTCACCCCCATGTCCTATAGGAACTTCAGTGTCAACACTGAGGAAACTCTTCCTCTTCCTTTGGTTCCCTACCTCATTTTACGTTACCCAGATCTGCTTCATTTCCCAAGAAAAAAAATATTGGCAATATCTTAGGCTGCTTACCTGGCACAACCAACACAAAAACCTGAATCTCGTGCCTCCAAACCCAGCATTCTGACTCAGTGTGCTGTGATTAGCAGTTTACAGCATGCTCTTTAACCAAGTTAGTAATAGCTTGATATTATTACTCTGTGATGGTAAAATTTTACGTATCAATTTGGCTCAATAGATAGTGGCACCCAGTTTTTGGTTAAACACCAGTCTAGATGTTGCTGTATGGGTGTTTTGCTAGATGCAATTAACATGTAAATCAGTTGTTTTGAGTAAAACAAAAGACTGTCTAGTGTAAGTGGATCTCATCCACTCAGTTGAAGGCCTTAAGAGAAAATACTGAGGTTTCCCAAGGAAGGAGGAATTCTGCCTCCAGCCTGCCTTCAAACATAAGCTACATTAACTCTTCCCTACGTCTCCAGCTTGACGGCCTGCTCTGAAGATTTCAAATTTGCTAGCCCACACAATCCTGGGAGCCAATTCTTTAAACCAATTTCTCTCTTTCTCTTTCTCCTATTGATTCTGTTACTCTGGGGACCCCTGACTATGCACGCCCTATATATTTTTCCTCTATCATTACAAACATATCATTAGTACTCTGCCAGCTTAACTTTCCTCTTGCACATTTGTATTAGTTATGTCTGCACAAATACGTAAATGTTTTGTATGCAATTGGTAACCTACTCTATTTAGATAAATGGTGTCTGAGACTATGTTAAATCATGTGTACAGTGAGTTCTTCAGTCTCTAGGGAATAAAGCATCTTTGCTCTTTTCTCTCCCACTCACTTTTCTTCGCCAGCCCCCCACTACACTATCCCTGCCATCTTTCTAGCCCATAAACTAATATTAACCATCTCACTCACCCTAGCTGGTGGCAAAGTCTTGCAATCCAAGTTAACTTGGTCTCAGATAGGAAAACAAACTCAATTGCTTTGAGGTCCAGGTGGTAGGGAAACTGAAAAACTAATAAATCACAACTTTGTGTCTTTTTTTCCCCACTCACATTTCTACTTGATTATGTTCTAAATTGATTATTTTCTCTTTGATCTCAAGTTATAAGTTGAGGATTTCATAAGCATTTCATGTCACCATCTTCTCAAAAACAAAAGACGACAATCTGATTTGGAGAGAAATCTCTGAAGGATTAATTAATTCAGTAAAGACATAAAGACATTTGCAGCACATAGACTGAGGGTTGAGTCCATTGCCTATGTGCTGCTGGCTAAAAAATGCAATTGATCTATTAAGAGTATATTAAATAAATATTTAGGATGTAAAGAGAAGACAAAAGCGTTTGTTTCTTTGTCTTTGTTTTTACCTTGCAACCAAAATTACAGCTCTTATTGTTCCACCTGGAAAAGGTCTTATTTAGGAAGTTCTTTACAAGGAGTGGGTTAGTATTCATGTTAAGCTTGGCGCCTTAAGGTGGCATTCAGTGATTCTATTCCCATTTGCCGAACTGCCAGAACGTTTAATAAACACATATGCTTTGGACTTCCAGTTTCAGTTTCCTGGGCACTTACCACGTTTTCCTAGGTTAGCCAGCCCTCTATGTTGGACAAGGCTGTGTGACTATTTACTGAAGTAACCTATCTCAGGAGCTTTAAACTTTTCCCCATATTTCAGGCCCTGCTCCTCTGAATGTCCGGATTGTGGAAAATAATATTCAGAGAGGAATAGAAGACATTTTTCACATAAGAAAGGTAAATCATGTTACATCTCCCATATGGTCCAGGGGGAGGAACATAAACTTGGTCTCCACAGGGGCTACCTCTTCTTTCCTGTTTCTCCACTTATGTGTGTTGTTTTTAAAAGAAGTCTCCTTCAGTTACTCATTTTATAAATGATAAATATTTATTTTATTTCATCTCCCTACCTATTTCTCTCCTTCAATAATATTTTTATTTTGACAATCTGCACAATCTCAACATAAAATGTAAGAATGAAATAAAACCAAAATAGTTCTGAAAACCAACAATTGGATGAAATGTCTGTTTTTGTAGCACACACATTAGCTTGGAGACTTGTTTTAGACAAAAGGTTCGCTTATTTTTACTGGAGAAGCATCACTCTAATATAAAGCTATATTATGTTATGTATATATATGCAATTATATATATATATAATCATAATTATTATATTATATATAATATATAATATTATATATAATTATATATATTATATACTATATTATATATAATTATATATAGTATATATAGTATATATTAAATTATATATAATATATGCTATATTATATATAATTATATATATTATATATTATATTATATATATGGGATATATCTATATCTATCTACCTAGATAGAAGATAGATAGATAGATAGATAGATAGATAGATAGATAGATAGATAGATAGATATCAGGGGTGCTAAAAAAATGTATACAAGTATACACTTTGGTCAATGTTGCTCAAGCAGTAGTTTGCCGTAATCAGAAGTGTCTGGATGCTGATGGTAACCACTTTGAGCACCTCTTGCAATTGCAGAAGTCAAATGTGACTTGTATTCCTCTTTTGTTATCAGTATATATTGAGTATTACAATTTTAATAGTCTTTTCCTTTCTTAAAATGTGCACATATTTTTTGGCACCCTCTGTATATATTATGCATTGTGTCTTTGTAAATAATATGTATTGTTAAAGGAATCATAAAAGAAGTAGATATGTTGGGGTGACTTTAAAAATTTACTTGGGATGATTTAGATGTGGTTTATTGTAAAGCCAGAGGAATGAATGAAATAACCTTTTCATTTACCCTTCTTGTTCTAGAATTGTAAGACAGAAGAAAATATATTCTGATCACAGAAATGGCATTTTCTTGAGTACAAAACTTGCCAAAGGGAAGAAAGACATGTTCTGATGTTGTTGCAGTAAAATTAACATGTTTTGCTCTAACTTCAAAATCCTAACAGATATCATTAGAATTATTATTTAATTATTCATTAGATATAATACACTTAACATTTCAATAATTAACTACTCAAGCAATAGGAAAGAAAAATCTGATATATTTGTTTATTTCCACCCTTTAAAATAGCTAATTGTTCTTGACATCATCTCCATCTACTTCATAATATCCCAGTGATTAGAAAACATCAGAAATTATTTAAGATCTGAATCCCAAAATGAAGATTTCTTGTCATTCTTTTAAATTGCCACTCAAAGGCCAGTGAGAATTATATTTCTATTCATTCTCTGTCCCTGTGTCTTTCCCTATCTCTCTTTCTCTCTCCTCTCCCTCTCCCCTCTTCTCTCCATCCCTCCTTCTCTCCCTCCCAATAGAATATATAGGCCTTTAGAAGATCTAAGACAGGTTAAATAGTATGATAATACAAAATAGTCATAATAAAGTGTGTGTACAATTTCCTAATAGTTTTTATATACATCAAAAGTTGGAAAATTCATACATACACACACACACACACACACACACACACACACACAGTTTATGTCATCAAGAAATACTACCTCAGTAACTACAAAAAGTTCTCTTAGCCAATAAAAAGCTATTTTTAATAATATAAAAAGTCTCCTGTGTGGTTCTATAGTTCACCGGCCTTCAAGTGGAGCTCTCCACAGTTAATATGATTCAAAAGCTCAATCATTAATTCTATTTAGGCTTAATGTGTCATAAAGCTAAGGAAAGCAGGACCATTTTCCTCTCTGCTGGGGCACAAAAAGTGTATTAACTATTCCAGCCAGTACTGTGAATGATTTATTAATTCAATTTTGGAAAGTGAGACTGTCAGATCATATAAGCACATATTATAAACAGACGATCTCTCTGAAGATTCTTATTTCTCCTCTTAGCTAAATGACTGACAACACACTTCACTGCCAAGATCTGTCTTCTTCGCCCTCTCTTTCTCTTTCTCTCTCCCTCTCCACACCCCCAAACACACCCCCAAACACACACACACACACACACACACACACACACACACACACACACTATTCAAATAATCTAGGGATGGTCAATAATATCTTTTCATACTAGAGACAGTAGAACTAACTCTGACAATAAATTTGAAGCATTTGGAATAAAATAAAGAAGTTTTTTCAAACACAGACCTAAAAACAACAACAACAACAACAACAACAACAACAACAACAACAACAAATAACATGGACCTAAAAATTACTGAGGCAACTGTGGTTTCGTGAAAAGAACATTAGTGTGGAATTCCAGTGAGCTGAATTCTAGACCAGAATCTTCCACAAAGCACAAATGACCTTGGGTAAATCTCTTCACCTGTGTCCTTATCTACAAAAGGGAGGACTAAGTGATCCTTATCATCTCTAATTTTTGGTGAACCTATATTGTGACATGCATGAAACATGATGACATAATGATAGTCTAGGCTCAACTCAGCAGCACAATTCTCTCTGTGATTCTTCTTGATGAGGGTTGACATAGCACCTGAGGGACTCTCAATGCTCATCCCATTCCTCTGAATGATACAACATGGGACAAATTTATGTTATCTAACCTGAGAATCCTGACAAGGGGGCAACATCAGTAAAAGAGAGAGGAGATCCAAGATGGCGGAATAGAAAAACACTGTGCCTGTCTCCTTCCGTGAACACATTAAAATTACAGCTAAATTATAGAACAAGCAACCTGGAAAACCATGTGACGTCTAGCCAAACAGAGGTCCTACAACTAAAAATATAAAGAAGCCACATCGAGGCTGGTAGGTGAAGCGAAGATGCAAAATAGGCCCAAACCTCCCTGTGGAGGTTGAGAATCAAGAGGGATATCTTGGCTGTGGAGGTCGCCCCTGAGGAGTGAGGAACCCCAGCCCATCACACCAGGCTCCCCAGCCCAAGGTACTAGTGCCAGGAAGAGAAGCCTCCACCACATCTGGCAGTGAAAAACAGTGGGAATTCCAACCATCTGGGTAGGCCGGAAGGCTATGGAAAACCCAGAAATCCTCTTATACTGCCCACACACAGACTTACTCACTCACAGGCACTCACCTTGGGCTCCAGCAAAGGGGTGGTGACTCGGGGGCCTTGGAGACATATGGGGGCAGGTTGGGGTATGTGGGTTCAGTTGGCATGTTTCCCATGAAGGGTTCTCCTCCAGTGCAGCTGGCAGGCAGGC
>NW_017731423.1:3023060-3027465 GCF_001890085.2 Hipposideros armiger | reverse complement strand
AATAAATAAAAAGCTGGGATAGCAATTCTTATACCAGACAAAATAGACTTTAAAACAAAGGCTATAAGATGAGGCAAAGAAGTAATCCCACTTCTGGGTATTTATCCGAAGAAACTCAAAACATTACTTTGGGGAGACACGTGCATCCACATGTTCATTGCAGCATTGTTTACAATGGTCAAGATGTGGAGGTAGCCTGGGTGTCTGTTGATGGAAGAATGGATAAAGAGGATGTGGTACATATATACAATGTAACATTGCTCACCCATGGAAGGGAATGGGTTCTTGCCTTCTGTGGTGGCATGGATGGACCTGGAGGGTGCTGTGCTGAATGGAATGTCAGACAGAGAAAGACAGATACAATGTGATTTTGCTTAAATGTGAAACCTAAGAACAAAATTAACAAAAAAAAATAGAAACAAACTCATAGATACAGAAAACATTTTGATGGTTGCCAGATGGTAAGGGGTTTGAGGATGTGGGTGAAAAAAGGGTAGGGATTAAGAAGTACAAATAAATTGTTACAAAGTAGTTATGGGGATGTAGGGTACAGTATAAGAAATATAGCCAATAATATTACAGTAACTATGTATGATGTCAGATGGGTTGGGGTGATAGATGGGGGGGTGGGGGCAGGGCGAAAAGGTGAAGGGATTAAAAAGTACAAATTGGTAGTTACAAAATAGTCATGGGGGTGTAAAGCATAGGGAATATAGTCAATGATATGGTAATAACTATGTATGGTGCCAGGGGGGTGCTAGACTAGTCAGGGGGATTACTTCTTAAATTATATAAACGTCTAATCATTAGGCTGTACACCTGAAATTACTATAAAATAATATTGAAAATCAACTGTAATTGATAAATTTTAAAAGGGGGCAAAAGGAAAAGGGGAATAAGAGGTCCTAATTTCCAGGAGTAAAACAAATAAGTCATGGGGATGTAATGTACAGCACGGGGAATATAGTCAGTAATACTGTGATAGCGTGGCATGGTGTCAGATGGCTGCTGGTGATCATTTCTTTTNCAAAATGAATCCTTAATTGTGAAATGTAAAATTTTTAGAAGAAAATATGAAGAATATATTCATATGCTCGGCTAAGGAAGGAAAGTGCCCCCTTTCCCTTTCCTAAAATCCTCCATCTACTGCCAGCAAATGAGTCATCTTGAACCTCCACTGTTCTTATCAAACAAACTTTCTAGGTTCTTGGCTCTAGATTCCCCTGCCTTCTCTCCTCATTTCTTTCGTATAAAGAACTGTTTACATACTTCCTCATATCCTATTTTGCATCCACAAAATACTCATATTCTATTTCCCAGCCACACCCCATTAAAAAGAGTGGATGACAAAGAACACCTTTTAATTTTCCTGCTATCTAAGCCACATAAAGCTGTAAATAGAATTCCCTACCTGAAATGTAAAAAAAAAAAAAAAAAAATTCTTATCAAAAAAAGGAAATCAAAATACTTATAAAAAACAAACTCATAGTAATAAGACACAAACAATTATACACAACACTGTACTCTAGTTGATAGAGTTGTTTCCCACATGAACACAGGTTAAGAATTCTGGAATCACTATATATTTACGCTATAATTGAACAATTAAGTCAATCAATGAATGACAATTGGGGATCCAGGTTTCTCACGGTTGTTGTTGGAGTTTTCAGATAAGCAAGGGGGTGAAGCTTGTATGATCCACATAATAATGAATTAGAGTGGAACTAAATGAATGGAAGCAAATTCTCTAGCCTTGTATTACCTTGCCTTCTACTCTATTATGTGAATTCCCTTGCTAGCCAAAACAAACAAACAGACAAACAAACCAACCATTTCTCCTTCTAGAACTCCAACTACAATCAATTAAAATCCAGACACAACACAGAGACCTGGATTGTTTGTTGGTTGGTTGGTTAGTTGGTTGGTTGGTTGGTTGGTTGGTTGGTTGCAAAGGAGAAAAAATAATATCTTCAACACTCATTGAAGGCTTACTATGAGCCAACCACTATTCTAAGCATTTTACAGGTATTTTAAAATTTAGTCTTCACAGCAGCAAGTTCAATAATTATTCTTATTAAAAGTAAATAGTAAATTCCTATGGAGCATGTTCAATAATTATTCATATTCAAAGTAAATAAATTAAGGAACGAAAAGTATAAGTAACTTGTTCCAAGTCACACATTTAGTAAGTGATACAATTCAGAACCAGACCTTCTGATTCTAGAGATTAAGTGCTTAATCAGTATATGAATAACTTCTTGGATCTAATCCACTATAAAGATGAGAAAGGTACATGAAACAAAAATATAGTGTCTTGTTGAAGTTGAAGTTTATGATTTTCTTTGCTTCCCCTTCAAGTAAACATATGTCTCTTATCAGTGCAACTCTAAATGTACACCAAGACGATGAAAAATATAGTAATGATTATTATAAACATGGAGAGAAATGAGTGATTTGCTGTTCACACATTTCTGATGATTAATCAGGACATTTAAAAATAGGCATCTTCTTCCTCCAGTCATCCTATGAGGTATTGCCAGATCAATTCTGTTATGGCACAGATTACTCATATCAGTATCATATTCAAATTCCATAGCCTCCTCACCTTATTGAAGGACTATTGACAGAATGCAGGCATCTTTCCTTACAATTCANATGCAGGATTCTTTATTTTGTTCTCTGCCTTTTTAAATAAAGGTTGTATTTCGATTAATTATTATATTCATGTTTGTTAAGGATCAAATTGCAACTCCCCAAAATTTATATGTTGAGCTTCTAACTGCCAATACCTGTGAATGTGACCTTATTTGGAAATAGGGTCTTTGCAGATGGTCAAGTTAAGATGAATGAGGTCATCAGAGTGGGCCCTAATCCAAAATGACTGTGTCCTTATATTATAAAAGGGGAAATTTGGACATAAGAGACAGATATGTACAGGGAGAACACCATGTGAAGATGACAGCAGAGATTGGGTGATGCATCTACAAGTGAAGGAACTCCAAAGATCACCAGCAAATCACCAGAAGCCAGGAGAGAGGTATGGGACAGACTCTCTCTCCCAGCTCACAGAAGGAACTAATCCTGCTGACACCTAGATCTTGGACTTCTAGCCTCCATCACTGTGAAACAATAAATGTCTGTGGTTTAAGCCACCCAGTGTGCAGTACCTTGTTTATAGCAGCCCAAGGAAACTAATGCAATGCTTATATTAATATTTGCATAGACCTTTGGTTTTTACTCAAACATGAGAAAGCTTCAAATGCTCAAAATGAGAAACATGGTTTGAAGAGGCTGGCTTCACCACCTGACTGCACTTCTGTTGAAAGAGAGAGATGTTCCCTTTGCGGTCTTCACCTCTTGCTGTGGTCCCTGTTGCTTTAGGTTCACCCCATTAAATTGTGGCGATAGCGTTATGTCCATAGACTTGAACCAAAATATTTTGAATTAACTGCCAATCACAGAGTAAATAGATCCCTTTCAACCCATTTTGCTTTTCCTCTTTTTCCCTTCCCTCTTTCTCCCCTCCTCCCCTTTCTTTCCTTTTTTTGCAGTTTACCTTTCAAATTTCTTTCTGCACTAATAAGACTTGGCAATTGACCCCAGAAGAAATTAGTCCCAATGTCTGCCAGGCAGCTGATCAATTTCTCAGACTTGCTGCCACTCTCTCTAGGCCTTGTGTGAAGAATACAAAATGGGGCGAGCAGATGGGGTAGAGCAAAATGGGGTAGAAGAAGGCTGTGAATTGGATTCAATTCTTGAACTATTTTAAAATATGGAGGATGGGCTTCCTGAATCTCTTCAGTCTTCCTCCAGACCTCTTCCTATTTCACAGAGTGTAAGGATAACAAGCCCCTAGGTCTCCTGTATTCTGTTCTCTGTTTTTTCCTCAGAGACTCGAAGGTGATCCAGTAATAATACCATTGTAGACACTTCTTTATTCCCCCAGATAAAAAACAGATAATTGAATGAATGTTCCTATCCTTATTCTCTATTTATACAGAGCTATGAATAATGAATTAATATCTCCAAAGATCCTACTCATAATAAAGAAAAACTGGATAAGAATTGATTTGTATCTGCTGCTATTATGCTTAAATCACTGTGTTTTCTTTCAGTCGCAGATAGGAATAGTCCAGTAAAAGCAAATAAAATTTTTTGAAAAATGAGAGGATTTTTCCCCCAAATGTTTTTTCTCCAGGACATTGATACACCATTATGGGTGGATTTTTATGGCTTTTCAGAGCCTCCTTCATAATCTGTTTACTACTCCCCCAAAAAAGAAAAATTCCACAAACTAATAATACATTTTGATTTTCATCTAAACCTACTTGATCAGCAAAACTGAACTGTAAATTCCCTTACAACTGCTTCTTGGGAAATTTCCAGTGTTTCTGAATGGGCCAGA
>NW_017731423.1:3015231-3016680 GCF_001890085.2 Hipposideros armiger | reverse complement strand
AAAAAATCAAGTAACAACAAAACCGAGCCAGAAGTGGAGGCTTGCCCCACAGCCAGGCTCATTTCCGTGAGACCAGCACGGACCCTATCTCCATCTTTCTCTGTGTTCTTATACCTTTGTGCTTCCGAGGCTTCTTGTTTTACATGAGTCTCATCCTTGGAACTCGCTCAGTTGGAGGGAGGGTTATGATTAAAAGGAAACGCGCCCCCTCCATCGTGTTGGCTGTGTCCCTTTCTTGATGAAGTCTCTCTCCCTGCTTTAATGATCTGCTCTTAGCAGGTGGGAGAGGGCAAGGATAAGCCATGCCACTGAGGAATTCACGGAACAGGATCTGTCAATATAATTGGCACCCTATCTGTCAGAGGATCTCTTAGGAACTGCCAAGTAGAGGTATATAATTACCGGGCACAATTTTCTCCTTGAAAGGAAAACAGAACTTAATAAACATAATGTCCACAGGGACACAGACAAAAGCAGCTCTCCTGGTGCCCTTCGGAGTATGTCACTGCCACTTGCCACCCCATGCATCCTGTAATAAAGTGACCTCTCAAACAAGGATGAATGATTTATTCCATTTTTCAAGCTTCCATAAGGTAGAGTGGCCCTTTGTTCCTACTGCTGAGTGGCAAACTGAAGACTAACTTTGTGGACGCTAACTGTATCCTCAGATTTTCTTTCTTTTCCTTGTGCTTCAGGCTTTCTCTGGACTCAAACTTACCCTTCAACTTCCTACGACTCTAAAAAGGAAAAACAACAATGGAAATGCTCTGTGCAGGACAGAAGCAGGCACCAACACAACCTAGCAGTGTCCATTGTGAAAAAAAAAATTGGAAATTGAAAGGCAAACAGGACTAAATTAATGATCTATGAAGCCAGATCTAAGTTTCACTTCTCACCTGTGTGATTTTGGAAAAGTTTCTTATCTTTACCATGCAATTTCCTCATTTGAGAAATGGAATAACTGATAAACATTAAATAAGACACTAGATGGGGAAAAGAAACCTGAATAATTTATGACCTATATTAACTTATGGTAAGCTTATCTTTGGCTTCCAATGGTTGATTCTGTTTTGTCTTTAATATGATTTTTCCCATAGGTTATATATTCACATGGTACAAAATGCAAAAGATACAAAAGAAAGAGCATACAGTGAAAATTTTCTCTCTCTCATCCTAAACTACAAACACAGTTTCCCTCCTCTGAGACAACAAATGTTATCCCTTTCTTTTATATTGTTTCAGAGGTATTTCATGCTTATATAAGGAATTAACTCTCTGAATATACTTGCATATGTACATTTAATCTTTTTATCCAATATTATATGACTATCAGGATACCAATGCCTCTGTCTGCACCTTGATTTTTTTCACAGTTAATATGGAGGTCCTTTTATATCAAGACATATAAAGCTCTTCTTATTCCTTTATATAGTTGCATAGTATCCCATT
>NW_017731423.1:3004009-3014786 GCF_001890085.2 Hipposideros armiger | reverse complement strand
CTATAGCTCTTTTCTGTGAACTGCCTTTTGCTTATTTTTTGCTATTGAGATACTGGAGTTGGTTATTCGAAAGTCAATATTAGGAAAGTTAATCCTTGCAAGTATGTTTTTTTTTATTGGTCATTGGTCATTTGACTGTTGCTTAATGTGGATTTTGCATGTAGATGGTGGTGATGATGATGATGATGATGATCTAAGTTGAGTTGATCAACATTTTTCCTATGGATTGGGGTTTTACTTTTCATACATAAATTTTCACATATATAATAATTACATATATAATTATTCTATGGTAACTTCTAAAACACATTTTGTAGAATCATAGATACAGAGAATAAACTGCTGCTTGCCAGATGGTGGTTTGGGGGACTGGGTGAAAGAGGTGAAGGGATTAAGAAATACAAATGAGGGCCGGCCGAGTGGCTCAGTTGGTTAAGAGCTCACTCAAGAGTTTGAGCTCTGAGCAACAGCGGTTCAATGCCCAGCCCAAGCTGAGCTGCCGCTGAGCTGCCAACAGGTGGCAGGATGGCCCAGATAAAAAAATAAAAAGAAATAAAAAAAAAAGAAATACAAATGAGTAGTTATAGGGATGTAAAGTACAGCATAGAGAATATAGTCAATAACGTTGCAACAACTATGCATAATGTAGGTGGGTACTAGAGTAACCGGAGGGCTCACTGCATAAATTATGTAAAGGTCTAACCATTACACTGTACACCTGAAAATCATATAAAAGAAATTGAATGTCAAAAAAATAAAATAAATAAAAATTAGGTTTTGCTTTTTTACATTAAATCTATAGTCCATTTGTAACTTCTTGGTGTACATTGTGGTGTTGGGATCAAATTTCATTTTATTTTTCCAAATGGCCACTCAACTAACATAGGACCATAAACTGAATCCTGGTTTTGTCTAATGGTCATTCCCCATTCAGTACTAACACACATAGTTTGAATCTGGAAGTGTATATGAAATAGACTGAAAACATGCAATGGTGGAAAAAGCAACTGGCCGACAGCTCTGAGTCCCAAGAGCCAGGCTTAAATTTATCTCTGACTTTTATTGATTAATCAAGTAGTTTTTTCTCTGTTTCTAGTATCACCCTCTTCTGCTATATATACATATTTACACTGCTGCCAGATTAATCTTTCTAAAAGACAAATATGGTCATTTTAATACTTAAAATCTGTTAATAGTTCCACAATGCCTATAGGATAAAGTCTAGATTTTTAATATAGTGTTCTTCTTATTGCAGAAATGTTCCAGCCACCTGTTACCTTACCTCTCTGATATTGCATTTTCAGTTTAAATGTTCGCAAATTTAATGATGTATCATATCTTTCCAAGAACATTATATGCTCTATGAGGAGAAGGACCAATGTCTTATCCATTACATTTGAATATATGATATGTATTAAAACACACATTACTGAACTAAAGTTAGTGCTTTTGTTAATAACTATCTAATTAATGATTTTCTTGCAACTTGGTAGCACACATCTCTATGCATTGGGTTCCATGCCTGCAGGGGTTGGGTAAGTATGTCTGCTTCCACCTATCTTACAAGGAAGAATACTGACTAAAATATATATATATATCTTGCAGTATTAAGGCAACTAAAAGAAATTCCAGGATCACATATAGCGATGAAAAAGGAAAGACTGATTCCTTAGATTTAGACTTTTCATATCTCATACAGAGTATTAATATTTCTTATTCTCTTAGTATTGTATAACACTGACAAAAAGAATAATATTTCAGATAAGATTAATATGCAAATATACTCAAATAGACATTATCAGTAGCCTCATGAGTTACAAAATAACCATGGAAATGTAGCAACTACAAAATCAGACATTCTGAACTTGAAATCTACATTAACTTTTCAGATTGCTGCTTCCAGGCACTCTCAGAAGGATGGTACCTTGTGTTCTGTCCTCAGGTCACCCAGATATCATTCCTTCTTTAAATGAAATGGTAGGAAATGCTAAAGCATTTCATGCTTTTGCTTGATCTGTGAGCAATTTTTACTGAAAGATAGGACATCACAAAAACCCATTGCTCTAGGACAGATGGCCACATGGTCTCTGCCAGCACGGCTGGGAGCACATGTTATTGTCAAGGAACAAAGGCTGCAGGGGAAGTTCATGGGCTGTTATTCCAGGCGCTCCTGCTCTAAAGGCTGTCACCTTTTCAGACTATGTCTGAGTTTCCATTCTAGTCACAGCTGCCAGGTAGTGAATAACTCTACAATGCATCAAATTCACTTAGTATCCACCACGCCCAGTCAGATAGAAAAATGCTGCAATGATTGAACTAATACACTGTGTTTATTTCAATCACCACCTGGCATCAGACTCAACTGACATATTGCAGAAAAACCATCGGGCCACAGGGGTTCCAAGAATTCTTGCCATAACAGAAACATTAAGCCAAACCGTGGGCTCTCTAGAGGGAAAGGGGGAAGTGGAAGAAAAGAAACAATAACTGTTGTGCCACCTTATTCATAATTACTACTGATCCTTTACTTTTTAAAAAAGTTAAATACATCCTCCTACACCTGCCCAGTAAAATGTATTATGCTTAAAAAAAAAAGTAAAATACAAAGTTTAAATCTTCAGTTGTTAGACTTCAGCTTTTCAGTTTTATCAGATTATATTACTCCTCTAGTTAAAAGTCATCAGTGATTTCCCATTGGCATAGAATAAGACACAAAGTTCTCAACATGAGTATATTTCCCTAAACAGTCTACCTCTTTCTTCCTGTTTTCTGTACTCCAGAACCACTGGTTTTCTTTCTTTTGCTCAAATATCCTAAGAGTACTTACTGTTCCCTCTGCTTCCAGCACTTGTTCTTCCTGCAATTTTTTCTCACAATGCAGGACTTAGCTCAGATTTGATTTGAGCTGTCCTTTATTACTATTTCTAAAATAGCCATCTTCCTGGCTGGCCGAGTGGCTCAGTTAGTTAAGAGTTGGCTTAAGAGCACAAGCTCTGAGCAACAGGGCAACCAGTTCAATTCCTACATGGGCCAGTGACGCTGTGCCTGAGCTGAGCTGTCGCTGAGCTGCCAACAGGTGGCAGGATGGCTCAGCTGGTATAACAACAAGATGCCTGTTCAATGGTGGGCTATGCCCACCTGCAACTAAGACTGAACTCTGCATCTTGAGCTGAGCTGCTGTCAGGATGGCTCTGTGGATAGAGCATGTGCTCTTAACAACAAGTCTGCCTGGTCCGACTCCAGCATGGGATGGTGGCTACGCCCACCCGCAACTAAGACTGAACACAGCACCTTGAGCTTAGATGCCATGAGCTGCCGACGGGAAGCCAGATGATGACTGGTGCCCTCCACAATGAAGATTCAAGAACAACAACTTGGCTGGTCCCCTTCCCCAATTCCCCAACACTGTTCCCCTCCCCCAATTCCCCAATAAAATCTAAAATTAATTAATTAATTAATTTAATTAAATAGCCATCTTCCTCATTTCCCCAGTTGCTCTCTGTCTCATTCTCCATGCTTCATGTCCCTAATAGCACGTCTCATACACACACACACACACACACACACACACACACAACACCAAGAAATAAAGTAGACATTTATTAATATTAAGTCAATGAAATCAATGTATCAGTAACAGGTATTTTTAATACCATTTGTATATAAACATATATAGGGGGTGCCAAAAAATGGGGTGCCAAAAAAATTTATACAAGTGGACACTTTGGTCAACATTGCTCTGAGAGGAGCTTGCCATAATCAGATGTGTCTAGACGTGGATGGTAACCACTTTGAGCACTTCTTGTAATTGCAGAAGTCAAACGTAACTTATATCCATCTTTTATTATTGTATAATAATTTTTTTTATTACAGTATATATTGAGCATTACAATTTTAATCGTTTTCCTTTCTTAAAATGTGTATACATTTTTTTGGCACCCTCTGTATTTCCAAGAAATGAAATGGGTCAGCACAGGATAGTGATGTGTGTGAAAGGAGAGGAGGGCTCCTTAAAATAACGCAGAGTCTAATGGTGAGAGTCAGGTGGCCACTGCATCACTGTGCCAAGCAGCTCACGCCCCTTTTCACCTTTTCTCAGCTTTCCCTTCTGCAAAACCCATAACCAAAAGAAGCTGGTGAGAAAAAAATGCAATAATTAGATTATAAAATTTATTCTTAAAGTATTCTAGTAGTGCAGAAGGTCATTACTCTATAAAAGTTTATATAAAAACAACCTGTAGTGTAAAAAACTCCAGCGATATTTCTATTCTAATAATAATTTCTATTCTAATAATGTGTTTTCATTTCAAGCCATAACCACCTTTTAGTTCCAAGGATTAAAATAGAGCCCCGCTTTTTCTAATAATGCTTTTGGGCTCTGTGATTTCAAAAGTGGATTTGTTTTTTCAAATTAAATGCAGCAGGTCACTGAGCTTATAATGTATTCCTTTAGACGCCAGAAAGAAAATAGAAATGGACAGGTTATTAATGGCTAGAAATTAGTTCACTCTGCCTGGAGAAACTCCTCTCCCACTTCAAACTCTAAAACTCATATTCACATCAGGGTGATTAATCACAGGCTGATCACTGAGAACATGAGGAAGCATCATATCAACAATCAGTTCATTGAGGAAAAAGGAGCCATGATATCCTCAATGGGTCTCAGCTGACTTGGCTCCAGAATGTTGATAGTTTTATATAGCACAACATCCTTCCTTCCTCTCATATGGGTGCACAAGTGAGGACAATGACCTCTTGGGTACACACGTGTGCAGGGACATTTATTTATTTATTTATTTATTTATTTATTTATTTATTTATTTATTATTATTATTTTTTAATTTAATTTTATTTTTTTTTTTTTAGCTGAGCCATCCTGCCACCTGTTGGCAGCTCAGCGGCAGCTCAGCTCGGGCCAGGAATCAAACCGGCGACCCTGTTGCTCAGAGCTCGCACTCTTGAGCAAGCTCTTAACCAACTGAGCCACTCAGCCAGCCCTGAGCAGGGACTTTTGATAGAGATGGCAGAGTAAATTACAAAAATACTCCTAGATGTGAAATCAGGTACCATAGGTTCAAATCCTGGCTCTACACAGCATTCGGTGAGTGACCTAGGACAAGTAATTTAACTTCTCTGAAAACTAGTCTGTCTCTACAGTTATATCTCATGAAGGGTTATGAAGAGAATAAAGCAAGACAGTACGAAAATACCTAACATGTAGTCAAGGGAATAGATTGCCAGTAAAAGGCTCTTTTCCTCTTTCCTCTCTTTCCTCTTTCCATTCCTTCTTCAAAACAAAAATGATTCTGTATAGTTAATGTAAAATTGAGGCTTTAAAAACAATAAACAGAAAAATTAATAGGAACAGTTGGGACTGCACCTCCTGTAATTAAAAATGACCTGCTTGCATCTAAATAGAACACAGTGTACTTTAAAATTATTGTTCTCTTTCCTTGTTTTTAGCCATATTTGTTGTCTTATAGTAGGTTTCCAATGTGTGAAAATGTAGATTTTCCTAAAACTGTTGTAACACTAAATTTTGAATCCAATATTTCCAATATTACTTTTTAATCACATTATTTTAGCCAATATTTAAATAACATGACTACGTGGCCCAAGCTGTATCACAGGCTGGAAATGATAAGTCCTTACTCTCAAGGAGATCCTGGTCCAGCAGTGAGAAGAATACATAAATCCACAATTGTATTATGGTGAGGTAAATATTATAAATAAAGGGATGGAAAAGGTCATGTTGAAGCACAGAGTGGGAGCTTGTAACTTTGGCTGGACAAGTCTAGAGGAGCAGGATTTAGACAAACTTCCTTAGCTGGAATAACCTATGATCCAGGGTTGGCGGATGGAAGTATGGGTCTGAAATTCAAAAAAAAAGATAGATGTTTGAAATATACAATTACCGTTCTCAATATTTTAGTAGTAACAGCATGGCTAAGATTGATCAAGGTGAGTGTGTAAAATGAAAAAAAAAGCAGCCTAAGGTTAGATTATTGGCTTATTAGTCAGATTTTCTATTATAACAAATAACCCTAATATGTCAGTAACTTACAGAAAAAGGTACTAATTTCTTGCTCAATCACCCTGTAATAGCTGTGGTTGACCTCAGCTCTGCTGGTCATTACTGAGCTGAGCTGGGCTTACCTGGGCCCCATGAATCATCTCCCCCAGGACCCAGAGTGAAGAAGGCTCCATCACCTTGGAATGAGTTTTCTTTTGGTGGAAGGAAGCAGTGAGAGACACATAGTCAAATCGCACAGACACAATTAAATCTTCTGCTCAGCTCTAAAAAATGTCACAGCCCACTCACCAAAAATAATGTGAAAAATAAAAATAAAGTCTGAGGAATGAGTCTACCCAATTTAAATAAAGGCTTTGTATTCTATAGCTACTAATGAGCAAGACTGTGTTATTGGCAGAGGGATAGACACACGGATTAATTGAACCCAGGAATAGACCATGCAAATAAGCCAAACTGAATTTTTGAGTAAGATACAAAAGCAGTTCAATGGAGAAAAGATAACCTTTTCAACAAATGGTGCTGGAATATTGAACATCTGTTGGTTAAAAAAACCTTACCCGGCCAGCCAGTGGCGCATTGGTTAAGAGCTGGCTTGGGACGCCAGCTCTGAGCAGCAGGGCTCCGATTCGGATCCCACATATGAGGGCCAGTGACACTGCCCTCTACAGCTAAGATGTTGAACAACAGCTCGACCTGGAGCTGGGCTGCCATGAGTCGCCGGTAACGGCGTAGGCTGCAATCCCTGCTGCAGTGGGCTGCCATAAGCTACCGTGTGTGGCCAGCAGCCAGTGTGAGCAGTCAGCAGCCTGTGTGAGCTGCCAAGAACCACCTTAAGTGGCCATCCAGAGGCCGGCGACCGATCTGCCTCACCCAGGAAGAGCGCAATGATAATACCAACATGGGCCAGTGAAGCGATGTCCTGCACAACTAGACTGAAGAACAAAAAGACAGCAACTTGTCTGTTCCCCTTCCCCCGATTCCTCAGCGCTATTCCCCTCCCTCAATTCCCCAATAAAAATCTAAATAAAAAAAAACTTATCCAACCTAATTATTAATATTATACAAATGCTAACTTATGCAAAAGTTAACTCAAAATATATCACAGACTTAAATGTAAAATGGAAAATTTAAAAAGTTATAGAAAATATGGGAGAAAACTATTGGGATTGAGGGTAGGCAAAAGTTCTTAGACTTGACATCAAAATCATGACACATAAAATGAAAAATGAATATAATAGGTTTCATCAAAATTCAGTTAAGAAGACATTAATTCAGTGTACGAGAGTAGAACATTTACAGCAGTTGATTTCCTAATATATAGAAACAATGAAAGTCTCAAAATATATTGAGGAAAAAACCATATGCTCAGATTATGTTTTCTATAAAAGTTAGAAATCAATAATCAAACATGACTCAAATTAACCCTTTTCTCAAATTTGAAAATAAAGGAGAAAAATTCCCAAAAGATAATATATCAAGAAGAGATCATAGTGTAAATTATAAAATAGTTAGCACTATATGACAGTGAAAATAAAAATACATATATAATCTTGTAAAATTCAGAAGTATAAATTAAAAAGTATTTTCTTAAATATATATAACAGAAGAAAAGAAAGATTTAAAACTTAAATATGAACATTCAAAAAGTTAATAAGAGCAAATTAGTAAATGAAAATATAGTTTAAGGAATAAAAATAATATATAACAACAAAAATTAATAATATACTAAATAGTTTAAAAGGTCAGGTACTGTGGTCCAGAGAACCAGCACTGACCAAAAAGTCATATGTTGGTTGTACTTGACCCTCCTGCTTGTATCTGAAAATAAACCTTCCATGATTAGCAATCACAATGTCATCCTTATAAATGAAAAATCTGTTAACAGTATAATGTAGCAATTACAAGCACAGTCTCTGGAGCTAGACTGCCTAGGTTTGAATATTATTTTAATCGTTTTAATCATTTACTAGCTGTGTGACTTTGAGCAAGTCACTTATGTCTTCTATATTTTACTTTCCTCATCTATAAAATATGGATAATGGTAATAACTATACTTACGGTTATTTTAAAGATCAAATGAACCATGCATGTAGAATATTTAGAACACTTTCTGGTGCAAAATAAACACTACATGAGGATTAGCTATTATAATACATTATTTTTCAAATAGCTGCAATTATCCCCCTCCTTATCCCGCTGCCCCTTACAAAGTGATGGCACAACAACTCCCATTAAGGAACGGACTCTGTTTCCCCAACTCTGTAATCTGGCCAGGCCTGGCCTCTTGCTCTGGCCAGCAGGAATGATTATGTGCCGATTTCATGCTTAGGCCCAAAGAGGTTATGCATGCTCCCACTCTCTCAAGACCCTCTCTTTGCCATGGGGAAAGGCTAGAATAGCCTGCATGAGGAACAGGGTCCACACACGCCAGAGCCAAGTCTGCCCAAATGGAAGTTCCCAAGAGACTAAAAAGTTAGCACAACTGACCACAAATACATGAAGGAGCCCAGAAAACACCACAAGAGTGTCCCCGCTGAATGCCATCTAAATTACTAACTGTAGAACAGTAAGCTAAACAGATGGCTCTTGTTTTAAATTTTGTGATGGTTTGATATGCAACAATAGCAAATTGATATAGCTATTGTTCCTATAAATACACTTTGATAGCATCTCAAATCCTTAACACTCTTCCAACCAAGAAGGGTCCCTGTCCCTTGAATCTGGGGAAGTTTGTGACTGCTTTGACCAATAGAATGCAGAAGAAGTGATGCCACATGACTTCTGAGGCTGGGTGAGAAAAGGCCAGACAGTATCCACCTGATTCTCTTGGAACATGGACTCTGGGAGAAGCCAAGGACCAAGTGAGATGCCTGAGTATGCTGAGACTGTGGTGATGTACGTGCTCTGGTCAGCAGCCCCCACTGAGCTCCCAGCCAACAGCCAGTGGTGACTGTTAGCCACACAATTAGGCCATCTTGTAGGTCCAACCCAGTCAAGACTTCAGATAATACTAGCCCCAACCAACATCTAACGGCAATTGCATAGGAGATCTCAGGTGAAAATTATGCTGCCAAGCTCTTCTCTGAAATTCCTGACCGACAAATTGTAAGCATAATTTAATGATTATTTTAAGATGCTAAGTTTTAGAGTAAGTAGCTACATAGCAATAGTACACAGAAACCACTATGTGGGACTGATTCACACAATAGTAGGAAAATGAAGCAGTGTTTGCAGAAGGGTCTGTTTCCCCATTAGAAGATTCTGAAATCAAAATAACACCTTAAAGTACATAGGGATAGATGTAGGGTTATCAACTTGCCATGAAGGTAGAAAATTGCCTGGCTGGCCCCTTACCCACAGGCCCACCATTCCTCAGGGACTCTCTCCCTCACTTCTGAGAAAGCTACTTTGAATAGCACAGTGTCACTTCTTTTGAAGGAAGGCCAAGATTTAGAGTGATGAAGACTTTTCTTCAAGGTAACTTGGAGTTGAAGACCCTACAGTAATATGGAGTCTGTGCCTTTAGTCTCCTCTGATTTGTGCTTATCTTTAAAGCTCTATTATAGCAACCAACGCACTTGGGTCCCAGGAGCTAAAGTGGAAGCATTTTTTAATACACACTCTCAAAGTATTTGGCTTGTATTTCCATAAAAACCTGCCGGAAGAGTTCTCTTGGGGTACAAGGATCCATAAAATAGAAAAGAAAATACTAAATCATGAAGAGGCACACTGGTGTTTGCATTTTAAACTTGACCCAATTGCATAAAATTCTGAGACTTTACGTTTTTAGGCCACTTTCCCATGACCCAGGACTATTGGTGACTGAACGTCAGAGCTTGATGGGAAAGAACTGGAGTCGTTTGATATTTCCCCTGCTGCTTTTTCTTGTGGTTCCAAAATCCCTACTAGGGAAGAAATGTCTAAAAGCACTTCACTAGAATGACAGGTACACATTGAACATTTTTTGTGGCAGGCTATGATTTTTTTTGTGCATTTTCCCACTAATGGAAGTAACTGCAGAACAGGACATGTCATTTAGGTTTGGACCTATTCATTTGAAGTACATGCTGCAGAACAGTAATTCTGAGTCAGGCAGAGCTGGGTTCTCTCAGTGGCTCTAACATTAACTCACTGCAGGGTTTTGGACAAATCATCTAATTATTTTATGCCCCAGTTTCCTCATCTATAAAATAGGAGCAATTCTACTTATCTTGAGGGACCCAAATATAACAGTGTATGTAAAGGCTCTTAGTCCAGTGTTTCACATAGAGTAATTGTTCACTAAATGCTTGTGTCAGAGTTACGTTTAAAACAAATGCCAACTTTCACATCAATCTCATTACCTGTGCAATCCTAGATAAATTATCCTATATGCCTTAGTGTATTCAATGATAAAACTAGATTTACTTGAAACTAATATTCGATTATATGCCAACTTATATTTTAATTAAATTTTTTTTAATAAAATTAAGAAGGCATTATCTAACTCAAATGTAAAATTATGTGAAAGCATTTTCAAAAAAACTATAAGGTACCCTTCAAGTGGAAAGGAAGATAATAGTGATTATTACTATAACTGTGAATATTAATGTTAATGATATTTATTTGGGAATCTTCGAAAGGATTCTCAGCAAACTTCTTTATTTTTTTTTTTAATTTTTTCTTTTTTTTTTCTTTTTTTTTTAAGCTGAGCCATCCTGCTACCTGTTGGCAGCTCAGCGGCTGCTCAGCTCGGGCTGGACT
>NW_017731423.1:2991620-3003979 GCF_001890085.2 Hipposideros armiger | reverse complement strand
GAACCGCTGTTGCTCAGAGCTCAAACTCTTGAGAGAGCTCTTAACCAACTGAGCCACTCGGCCGGCCCTCAGCAAACTTCTTAAATGTCCTTTTAAAAGATGCCTTTAGATGTTATTATTACTAAAAAAATAAAATGTCAAAGTCAGAATCAACTCTGAACAAGAATAAAGAGGTAAAGTTTGCATTATAAACACCTCCTCAGTGCATGGATTTGAAGGTACCCAGGCTTAACAAACACACTCCCTGATTTGTTCTATTTACCCTTTTTTCACCATGCACATTCTGTACCCACACAAGCTACCATGTGCCCAAATTTCTCATCACGTTCTGAGGCTCTTTTATCTGAGCCACGCTTGAATGAAAGTTAATTTGTGAATGTATGGGTGAGATGTAACTTGAAACATTGTGGCACTTCGGTGGGGTGTGACATGTGTGAGCAGAAGATACCCAAATTTTTACTCATTCGCTGGGGGACATGGTAGGAACTGGAGGGAAGGTGGTACAAAGTGGAGGTAACATTTTGAGCTCTTTCGATTCCTTCCATTTAATCAACTTGACCAGATTTTAGTCTCAGAATAGGAGCTAAACTTTAGTGAAGATATTGGAGATAAAGGGATTTCTGTTTCCCACTGATGCCTGACAGTTGACAAAGCAACCCAAATGTTCATCCCCCTTTAGATAGCATGTTCATGCTATCCTGTGATCAGTGATAGCAGAACCTTGAACCCCTTGCAAGATTATTTCACCTTCTGAGCCTCTACTTTCTCATCTAAAAAAAAAATAATAATTACACACAGTGGTGTGCTAGTAAGTGTTTAACCATCAACTCTCTGAAGAAAAAGCCCTGACTTGTAACACTTGCCAATTTCTGTGGTGAAAATAAACTTACAATGGCCAATTTCAAGCTACCAATGTGACCTTAGTGAATGAATGTAGAGTCAGGAAGAGATGAGCCACAGGACAAAGTTATATAGTGTTTCCACTATACATAAACAACCTGGAGAGCATAGTTAACAGTAAAATGTAGTACAATAATTAGGAAGTAATGAGTGTGAGTTTTCATTACCATTGTTTTTTAATATAATTAATTTCAAGTTGTTTCTATAATTTAATTTTAATAATGTCTGTATTTCACAACCTGTTCTCAAAATTCCTGAAAATGTAACAGTCAACTCTCGCTAGCTAATAGAGCCAGCAGCACCTCACCTGATTATAGTATTTGCTTACAAGGCTTTTTTGAGAATTATCATGCCACATTTTTATTTAAATCTTAAAGAAACCATATTTAAAGCTATTACAGTGTATCTTTCAATTTTAGCAACCCCAAATAACGTTTTTAGTAACTCTGGTTGTTAAAGAAACTGAAGCTGCTCAGATATTAATGGTATTGTTCCTATAGTCCAGTTTTGGTGCCTGTCATCTTATCAGACATAACAGTAGGAACTTTAACAACTGCAGAGGTGACTGGAAAGTGTGACAGGGAGAGCGTCAACAGCAGCAGGAGCCTGGGGGGGGGGTAAGCCATGATGGTCCACATCGAAATTCCTTTTTTTGAAATATCGTATGCTTGTCATCCTCATGAGCATCCAGAAAAGGAGCGAAGTGAGCTGGCAGTTCTGGTGATCAGGCTGGTAAAAGAGAGCCATGAAATTGTTGTGACTGATTTTTTTTTCCTATTGTTTCTAAAAGGGATCTGGAGTTCCCTCTCAGTCAGGTGAATTGATGCCACCAGTTATTAAATGAAAAAGAGGAAGGTAAGAAATGGATTTGAGAAATAATTTGATAACGAGAAAGAATATGTAAGGAGCGGGGAGAGGAGGAAGGGGTTGGAGAGAGAGACAGGTGGGGGGAACTAGGACTAATTTAGCTTCTATTCTGAGACTAAAATCTGGTCAAGTTTATTAAATGGAAGGAATCTTTTATAGGAATCAGGTTTCCAGGAAAATTCTTCAGAGTGAAACTATATCTTACACAAGCAACACCTTTTTGTCTGACTATAAATAAATAAATACATACATACATACATACATAAGCAATCACAAAATTCCAAATATGTGAAAGTGCAAGACCTTTAGTAAATTTAAGAGGATCCTTTCATCCTTTTATTATTAATCCTAACAAAGCAGGTCTTTCCCTGGGGAGGCAGAGGTAACATTTCAATTTTCATTTTTTAAGTAATGCACTGAGCATTTTAAGACAAAAGTTAAATGCTATGACACATGTTATAACCAAGTATTTCACAAAGAGCATGTGTTGAGTGTTACTGTCAATTTAGTTTTTCTTCTTACCATCCAGACATTTTCCCAGTTCCTGAAGAAACATAACCCATAAGGTAATAGGGATAGAAATATCTCCAACTAAGTTAACCTGGCAGGGCTGCTTTACCCAGGCAACTGGAAAGCAGATGGAGAAGATTCTAAAGCTCAGTCCGAGCTCTCACTTTTATTCCTACCAGGAAAATGTGTACAGTCAAGTCTCAAGGTCTGGACACATCTGAAAGACAGATAAGGATAAGAAAGGGAGACATATGGGAGGCCCACAAGCAAAAGATTTAGAAATAGAAAACAATCATAGTCTAGAATTAGGCCAAGGTGACGGCTCTGAATGCTGTGTGTGGCTGCTCACATGCACGCGTGTCCACACACACTCAAAATACAGTGGGTTCCAGTCATCAGTTAGGAGTGAACAACTTTTTTTCCTTTTAGATAATAAAAAGAGAATTTCTTCCTTTCTTTAAATAATGAAAAGAGAAAACATTCCAAGTTGCTCATGTGTCATTAGAATTTTTTTTAAAATTCTAATGGAACTCAACACAACTAATACAAATGGGAAAATGTGGTGGAAGCAAAGTTTGCTGTTATCATTAATTATTCCAAGAATGTATTGATAGCTCTAAGAACATCCTTCTGCTTTTTAAACTCAGTTTTCATTTGAAATATTTTTTAAAAAATCATTCAATAAATAACCCCACATACATGTTGAGAATGATGGCAAAATCTGTAACTACAAGAAGAACTATGTTAGGAGGGAGAAATGCATATGATAACGAAGAAAATGAAGAAACTATTTATCAAGCACATTAAAGGTACAGTGTCTCCACCTACTGTAGAGTAAGGTGATGCAAACCCTCAATGTCTTGGTGTTTTTCCGTTTTCTCTGATCTTCATTTTACTCCTCTCTCCAAGTTTATGCTTCAGAGGAAGATGTACTTGTTTATGGTCCTGGGAGGCCACCTGCTTTTCTTTCATCTGGCAACAGACATCATCAATGAAGCAAGAATGAGGTTCTTATTTCTACAATCCCCCCACCCACCCACTCACACACACACCACCACCACCACCAGCTGGTTTATTTCTAAGCAATCTTTCGCTCTGTTCTTCTATGCCTTAAGTTCTCCTGTTTTTACTTTCCAGAAACTTGTAATTTAGTCATGGCAAATATCAGAACCTGGTGAGGAGGAAGAATCCGTGGTTTGCTGTTTGATGCTGGGTTTAACATTTAATCCCTCAAAGGGGAGACAGTAGACATGATGTGTTTCTCCTTTAGATCACAAGAAAACCAAACCTAGAAAATAATGTCTCCAAGAAAATAGATTTGGTCACCTCCCTGTTGGACACACTAATTACTGTCCTGTAGCCCCATCAGAACCCAACTTGTCAATTCATACAGTTAAACAAATGCTGCGGGGCAAGTCATGTCTCCCAAAATAGGAGAGCTAATTTACACACTAACCAGAGCCCATGTGACTTTTTCTTTTAGCTCTGTCTTTTACTGAGTACACACAGTGCATTTGCTGCTGTCCAGACAAGATTGTGGTAGGGTTCCAGCTTTGTGGGAATTTTTAAAGGTCCCAAGGATCAGCCTCACCAGGCTTGGAACTTGAATACAGAAAAGTACCTCAAGGGCAGATTCTCATCAGATTTCTCCTGCATCTGACATGCCATCTTCCCTACAGAAATCCTGCTCTCCAGTGCTGTCAGAGGAAAGAAATCTATGCAAATAGTTCCAATATGCTGAATAAAGCTGGCGGCTCCCATGAGAAAATCCCACTTGATACAGGGTACTCTTTAACTGTTCCTGTCTCAAGGGGCCACAATTTAGAGGAGGAATCACGTTTAACAGCTTTTTGGATTCAGCTGGGGCATTGTGGGGATCAGTGAACTCAGAATATATCAGAGTGATTTTGCAGAAAAGCCTGAGTTTTTACAAAGAACCAGGAATGTGGAGTTGGCTGACCTCAATTTGAGTCTCAATCCTACCACTTGGATATTAACTGTATGACTTTGAGCAAATAAGTTATTCCTTCTGAACCTCAGTTTTCTCATCCATAGAATAGGAAGGAGGTTTCCTACCTCACAGAATTATTTCAAGGACTGAAATGAACCTGTGAAATAATTCATAATTTGCAAAGCACTGTCCACTCCTTTACTGCTATCAACAGCTTTTGAGGGAAATTACTATATAATCCCTGTCAAGCATATTTCTTTTTTTTTTTTTTTTTTTTTTAGCTGAGCCATCCTGCTACCTGTTGGCAGCTCAGTGGCTGCTCAGCTCAGGCTGGACTCGAACTGCTGTTGCTCAGAGCTCAAACTCTTGAGCGAGCTCTTAACCAACTGAGCCACTCGGCCGGCCCCTCAAGCATATTTCTTGATTTACAGCATTGAGGAGAGCAACAAATTTCCAGGTGGCAATGCAGCCTGTCTTAACAACAACAACAACAAGAAAATTAATCAGAACAGCACAGCTAGTTTTCAGGACCAGCAGAAAGAAAACTATTTTTGTCTTCTGTATGCTTTGTCTAATACCTATAGTTTCACTATTACTGTTAGCAAAGACCAAAATTAAGCTAATGCTATTCCCTGAAGATGCTCGTAGATTATTATTTGCACTTTAACTTGAGAGGGTTAGTTTCAGATCCTGTACCAGAAGGAAGTGTGGCTCACAGAGGTGCAGCTGGGTATTCAGGAGAAGAGCTCTGCCTAAGGTGTAATGAGAAGACAGTGTCCACAAGGCCCAATGAAGTGTCTTCCTCAGACACCCAAACTCGTATCCCAGAAGATGAGCTGAATAGTGAAGAACTGCAGAACACAGGGGATTTTGTTCACAGCCACCCCTGTGTCCTACCAAAGGAGGTGGCACTGCCATCAAAGACAGCTGAGAAAGCTCCTCAAATGATGACCTTCCTTCTTTTGTCCTAGCAGGATCAGGGCATCCCTGATTGGCTAGATCCTTTTACACCCAGCCAGGAACTGTGCAGGTGTGAGATGGAGTGGGGAATGCTCAGTACATTAAAAGGTTGTCTCAGCAACATGCTTACTAGCACAACTGATCCTTTGGGCCATAAGCTCTCACCTCCAGCCTTGGCCCAGCTGCTACATTGTGATGTTCTGTTCTTCCTTGATAAGAAAGAGACGTGGGCAGAGAAAGGTCTCTGTCCTCAGCATGGTATTGTCAGGGTCAGTGCAGAGCTGAGCTACATTGAAACTGAAGGCAAAAGAAAAAACAGTAACACTGAGCCTGTCTTTATTGAAATTTTTGATACTTAGGTCACCATGGATTCTTTTTGCATTAATTTTTATTTTTAAAATAATTGCATTAAAACATTATTTATCATGATGATCGAATTTTTTGGCAGCTCCTTGTGAATGCCTCACTCGCCTCACCCTAGTCACAGCCCCGACTCAGGGTCTCTGTCCTCAGAGGGGAAAGCTGGTGACAAAATGCAGGCATAGGCACCTGCCACTGCAACTCAGTCACTATGATGGTAATTACATGTGTCAACTGGACTAGGCCACAAGTGTCTGACGAAACATGATTTCTCATGTTTCTTTGGGGGTGATTCTGGATAGGATTAGCATTTGAAGCGATGGGCTCAGTAAAGATGACCTTCCTCAGTGTGGGTAGGCATCATTCAAGCCTGTTGATGGCCTAAATAGGACAAAAATCAGAGGAAGAATTCACCCTTTTTCTTCCTGCCAGCATGAATAAAATGGGACACCTGTCTTCTCCTGCCCTTGAATTTACATCATCGGCTCCCCTGGTTCTCAGGCCTTTAGACTTGGACTAAAATTACATCAATGGTTTTCCTGAATCTCCAACTTACAGATGGCAGATCATGGGACTTCTCACCCTCCATAATGGCATGAGCCAATTTCTCATAATAAATCTCCATATATAATCTTTTATATATAGTTGTCTGTACATATATATGTATATATAGTCTTATATTATCTATATATTATTTTATATATAAAATTACACACACACACACACACACACACTCATCCCTATTGGTTTTATTTCTCTGGAGAAGCATGACTAATATAACCATCTTCCAGAGTTGGGGATGATGGGTATTTCAAAAAGGCCAACCCAGGTTAGAATAGGAGGTTTCTCTCTGGTAAGCACGGTGCCAATTCTTGAGGAGGGCAGGGGTGACAGGTTAAACTTGGGCAGTGTTCCAGCCAGACACGGGGCCAAGCAAGAAACCTCAGACCTCAGTTCCTCTCACCACTGCTGGTTACTTGTCCCAGCCACGCCCAAGCGTGGCAGCCCAGTCCTCAGCCTACTTTGTGATAACAATTAACATACCACGTTGCTGCCCCTCTCTTCTAACCACACAGAGGCAGCAAAGTAAGAATTCGAGGTACCACTTGAAAGTCCACTTAATTTCAAAAGCTGTACATGTGACTAAACTAAGCTCCCCGAACCCTTCTGGAAGAAGGGGATCTGATAATGCATGCACTGCCACATCCCTTCCAGTGCGAATTCCCTCCTTTCAGGCAGCAAGGAGGCAGGCTGCAACAATTCAGGTTTCCTCTAAAGGAGACTCCCAGCCCAGTTTAGCTGTTGCTACAATGTTGTTAATGTTTCTAAACTTGTCATTCCTTGTGGAGATGTCGGGGTTGGGGGAGGGGTGCAGGGGCTAGGAACTCAGATTCTGCCTGGATCCTTGCTCCAGGCCAATCCTCCTAGACTCTCTTCTACTGTTTTCCTTTCTGCTCCTTCTCTTATTGCTTTCTCTGCATCTCCCACAGTCTAATTTGTGAAAAGGCAGCAAGTACACGTTGTGCTCGTCTCGGGCACTTGAGCTGCCAGATATGATTTCCTTGGTAGATGTGGTAGGTTGAGGAAAGGACAACTGTGGCTGAAGATTAGATTTATTTTTCTCCGTGTGTTCCAACCCTTGACACAGTCCGCAGCCGTCTGCAGCGAACCCAACTGCCTTCAGCAGAACTGGGTGGATTTTATTGGCTCCCTGAGTGGGGAGACAGAATTTCACAGACACCAGTCAGACCCTCCCTGCTGGCTTGTCAGTTCTTTCAGCATCACTCACAACAAGCCCAGTATACATCCTTGAGGAAAACAGTAGGAAGAAGGCAGCGGGATATCTTTATGAGGCCGAATGTGCAGGTCGGGGGCATATAGGAACTACAAGTAAATGTGATATTGTTTTCTCTAACTCCTGACTCCATCATCCTAGAGTCCACTGGCCAAACGGCTAGCTTGCTCACTAGCTGCTTTCCAAAAGTGACTTCCCCACTTCCCGTTTTCACCACTTCGCTCTGTAATTATGTTTTTGGCAATCATTAACCCCTTAGTGCAAGATGCCATAAAAATTTCTTTGGGGTTGGAAGGAAAGCAAAACATGGAACGTAGGAAAGCAAGGGCGTGTTTTGTGCCAAGGAAAGTGGAAAGAAAGAGAGAAACAGCTGTGTTGCTGTCACTCTGTGTTAGATACTGCAGTGGGGAAACGGGCAGGGGTGTGGCATATTACAAAATAAATTAAATTTTTTGTTTAAAGGGTCCTTCTTCAAGGAGAGACTAAATGTCAAACAGAATTTTAAAAAAGAAAATGAGAGAAGAAAAAAAAAGCAAAAGCAATGGAGGTAAAATAAATCTGAGATGGTCTCCGCTATGTGGTTATAGTCTACAGTCCCCTTTGATGTGGTTCTGCTCCTGGATATGAGTTTTCTTGTTAAAATCATCCCATATTTCGGCTGGCTTATCCTCAAAGCTTACACCACCTTAGCGTTTTAGAAAACCTGACTTGGGGTCAGGGCCCACAGGTCTTCCTTTCCCTTCCTACCTCTACATGCTTCTCCCAGCTGGAGAGAGAGCCTGGTTCACAAGGGATCTCTTTGATGCCCACTCCTGCCTCGGAACTGGCAGCAGTTTCATTTCCTGTGAAGGTTAAATAGATTTTGGATCCAGATACTGTATCCCAGATTATACCTGAACAGCAACTCCATGGCCCACACTTATCTGATTTGATGTGGATCCAAAGGCTGAGGACTGAAGAAAACGACACTGTCTAGAGCCCTTATTACCAACTCTCATTGCCTGTAAATGGACAAAATTATATTGGTTTCAGTTTCTCATTCTATAAAGTGAACACACTTTCCCAGAAGACACGAGTCTTTTTATATACTTTTCCACTATTTTATGCATCATGTTCTTCTGAAACCTAATTTGAGACGCCCAGTTTCTTATTCAGTTTCCGTCTTTAAAAATCAAGTATCCATTAGAGAATTCTGCCATTGCTCCCAGGAGACTGGAATGGAAACGAATAAATGAACTTTTAAAGATAATTAGCTTCCAAAATTCCCTCCTGTCCCTCCTGCTCTTTTTCTTGACAAGTCTTCTGGGAATCATGTGGTAAAACAACTTGACATTCTTTGGGTGCCTAATATGCGGCAGAGAGCGAATGCCTGGAAATGAGTCCCTCAGAAATGGGGGTGTCCTGACTCTTGGCAGCTGCATATTGGTAGAAAAGTACTAGCTCTGCTCAAAGGTCTGCTTCTCACCTTATTCTGCTGCCTTCCCCCCATTCACATTGCGCTGCTGTCCACTTTAGCTACTCATTCTTCTACAATTCAAAACATGTTTTTTGAATCTCCAGATCAAAAGGTTTTCCTGTAGTTTACTTATCCTAGGATACATTTTCCCACATGTTCCTGTTTAAGGTTATGAAGTGAATTGTTCACAAGCTGTCTTCAGAAAAAATTCTCAGGATACCTAATTCATTCACTTACCAAATATTTGTTGATCTCTCATTACTAAAGCGTTAGTCCAGCTGCTGAGCATACAGCAGTGAAAACACAAATAACATCCTTGCCATAAAAAAGCCTGTGTTCCAGCAGAGGGAGTCAGAAAAAAAAGTCAAGGAAATAAGCAATAATAACTTCAAATTATCCCAAGTGCCGGAGCTAAAATGAACTGGGTTCTGTGCTAGAAAGTGACTGGTGAAGAGAAGTGTTTGATGGAAGAAAGAATAACAGGCTGCTCCAATTTTAGGTCTGGTAGTGAAAGAAGGCTCCTTGAAGAAGGTAAAATTTTAACAGAGATATAAATAATATAAACCAATGAGCCATGTGAAGGCCAGAGGAAGAGGACTTTAGGCAGGTGATACAAGTGGAAAGGATGTATGGATTGAGGTAAGAAATATTAAGAGTGTTAGGGCAGAAACCAAGCTTCTCTGGCTGGAAATCTATGAGCCCTGAGAATGGAGAGGTAGGCAGGGGCTAGACCCCATAAGGCTGTGTCTGCCATAATGAGAGCTTTGGATGTGATTCTAAATATAATGAGAAAATGTTTTAGTAGGTAGATAACCACCAGCACACATCCATGGTTAGCTGAAAACGATACCTCAAATATTTGTACCTAGCCAGGCCCATCATACAGTTCTGACTTCATCTCCACCTGCAGAAATCCCAGTGAAATCAACAAAAGAGGCATATAAAGGAAAGGGGTCATGAGATGTATGAATGAACATCTGTATTTGCATCATGTTCCATTTAGCCTGTTCAATCAGCTCTTCCAACATGGCCAAACATCTGTACAACAACGTCATTTGCTTGTGATGAATATCATAGAGCATCCCTTTAACCTTGACTAATTTGGACTGCTTTAGGGTATATTTTATTGGACAATTTTGTCAAGAATAATAATAATAATTAAAAGTTGTTTTTAATTAGTAGGAGAGAAGCCAACATTTGCAGTGAGATAATAAAGGAATCCAATAAAAGTCCATGATGACCATCATAGGAGATGGCTGTCCCTGCTATTGACAGGCTGCCATGCAACTGCTGGGCAAGAGGAAACACACCTCTGTGGACACCTGGAACAAAGACCAACTACACAAGGGAAAGAAGTAGAATAAACTCACAATCAGAACCCTTCAAACTTTTGCTGTAATTTCTACCAACAGATACATCTCAGATAAAGAGAGTGAGCTATAGAAACTGAGTAGCACAGAAGTTGAGTTTGGGCTTTGGGTAGACAGAACCGGGTTTACAGCCTCAGTCCCTCTACACTTGGTAGCAATGGGACCTTCTCACCTTGTGCTGTTCCTCATCTCAGGAAATTGTACCTCCATATTTCCAGGTGATCTAAGTCATTCTTGATTCCTCTCTTTACATCCTATGACCAATCTGTCAGTCAACTGTATTAGGTTGTGCCGTCAAAATATATCCAGAACCTAACTACATCCCTCTACCTCCACCGCTGCTGCCCTAAACCAAGCCACCAGCATCTCTCACTAGGTTTGTGTAATAGTTTCCTAACTGATCTCCCTCCCAGGCTCTTCTCAGTACCACAGCCAGGAAAACCTGGTAAAAGGAGGTGAGGAAGGTGTAAATTAATTCACCCCCTTTTGAGTGTGGGCTGGATTTAGGGACTCACTTCCAAAAAATAAAGTAGGGAAAGAGACACACCATAAGTGACAGTGGCTAAACCAAGTAGCTACCACCTTAACCAAGTGATCAGGCTCATATCACCAGTGGCAAGTCATGTGCATGTCACCTACCCTCTGATCTGTTGTGATAAGAAAGGTTATTCACCTCTGTGTCATTCTTCCTCAAAACAATGAGCCCAGATAAAATTTGAAAAAACACTGGACAATCCCAAATTGAGGGACATTCTACAAAATACATGTCCAGGACTCTTCAAAACCCTCAAGATCAGGAGAAGCAAGACAAGATTGAGAAACTGCCATAGATTGGGGAAAACTAAGTAGACATGATGACTAAATGCAACACGGTATCCTGAAATGAATCCTGGAACAGAAAACCATTGTTAAAACCATGTTAGTGTTTTATTCTTGACAAAGAGACCATTGTTATGTCAGATGCTAACATTGGGAGGAATTAGGTGAATGGTATGTGGGAATGATGTGTACCAGATTTACAACTTTTCTCTAAAACTAAAATTATCCTAAAATTTTATATATGAAAAGTAAGACAGATCATTTTATTCCTCTACTCAAAACTCACGAAAGGCTTCCTGCCTCAGTGACTGAATGACCCGGTCCTCAGTCATCTCTCGGGTCTCCTGAGTCCATTCCCATCACGCTGGCCCTCGGATGTTGCTCAAATACCCCTGACATGGCCCAAATTTAGGGACTGCATTTGTTTTATCCACTTCTGGAAATAACCTTTCTCCAGATGTTTGCATGATTGATTCCTTCAGTTTCTTTAGGCCTCTATTCAAATGTTACTTCATTGCTGGGCCTTCTCTGAGCTGACCACCCATCTAAAATTACTGTCTCCCTCTGGTACTTCCTAACACTCATACCTGCATAATTTTTTTCTTTAACACTTATTACTATCATACTATATGCTTTATTTATTGTGTTTATCATTGGCCTCTCCTACCAGGATGCAAGCTCTGAGGGGCAGAGATTTCTGACCGCTATATACACTGTTATGTGCCTACTTCCTAGGGCAGCACTGGTACTCCATAAACATTCTTCTAAGAACTAAATAACCTTGGGTATTTAGTTAACCTCTAAATCTTTTTTTTACATATGTAAAATGAGGGTGATAACAATTATCTGTATCATAAATTCTGTATAAAGCTTAAATGTGATAAAGAATGTAAAGTGTTTTGCACCGTTTAGCATGAAAAACATTTAAGAAATTATATGTTATCACTAGTTACATTTTCATTACTATTATTACTTCCATCACTAATTACTCTTTCTATTACTGATTGTTCCCAAGTGGCTATAGATTTTACATTGAATTAGAACTGAACTGAAGGATTTGTAATCTGTGATGAACTCCTAATACACATAAGTCCCTACCTCTAGGAAAAATCCATAGCTCCTACCTCTCATTAAAATAAGTGATTTTCTATCCACTTCTCTGCCAAAGCAATATCATTTGTTGGTTGTTTGCTTGCTTGTTTTTTGTTGTTGTTGTTGTTTGTTTGTTTGTTTGTTTTTTATTGGGGAGTTGGGGGGATGGGAACAGTGCTGGGTAATTGGGGAAAGGGGAACAGACAAGTTGCTGTCCTTTTGTTCTTCAGTCTAGTTGTGGAGGACGTTGCTTCACTGGCCCAACTTGGCACCATCATT
>NW_017731423.1:2983686-2988380 GCF_001890085.2 Hipposideros armiger | reverse complement strand
GAAACTTTCCTAAAGATGTAAAAATTCAGGCCAAGATTTGCCTGCCTAGGTGCTCATCTCAGCTTCAAACGTGTAAGCAAAGAGAAAGAGATAGAGAAGGAAGAGAAAGTGGAGGGGAAAAGCAGGAGAAGAGGAAGATGGAGAGGGAGACAGAGAGGAAAGGGAAGGAAGAGGGTATGGAAGAAGGAGAGGGGAGAAGAAGAAAAAGGGAGAAAGGAGAGGGGGTAAAGGAAAAGAAGAAAACAACATACTCAAATTTAGGAGAATAGTCAATTAATTTTTAGATATTCTTTAAAAAGAGCTTCACATATGACCACAAACCCAATGCTTTAAAATATGTTAAATGACATGAGAAATGCTATGATAAAATATTATTTAAATCCTGGTGCCAAATTTCACATTAATCTCTATTAAACATCAACTGTACTAATATCAGTTAGAAAAGTTGTGATTTAACAGAGATTTATAAGTACGGCATAAATAATTTATTCCCTCTACTAGACAGTGAGCAACTTTTCAAGTAAGTGCCACACCTTTTCAGCACATTGTGTGGAACACATGGAAAGCGTCAGTGT
Source organism: Hipposideros armiger (assembly GCF_001890085.2). Classification (NCBI taxonomy): domain Eukaryota; kingdom Metazoa; phylum Chordata; class Mammalia; order Chiroptera; family Hipposideridae; genus Hipposideros; species Hipposideros armiger. Next base: position 2,987,805 of record NW_017731423.1, on the reverse strand, counting down.
ATGTTTGCAGAATAAACAATTACTGAATCAGCATGTAGCTTACACCAAGTGCTCCAGAAGACCAGCAAGATTGAAGAAAACGGGATGTGAGGCAGGAAAAGGGAAAGCAAAAGGGGAATTGTGCATATCATGCTGTCCGTAGCTTCACCAGAAAACTTCACTCATTGTTCGTTCATACAGAATGCCTTTATGCAGTTTGGACTGAATACATCTTAGACCAGTCCATTAGGAGAAAGGGAAAAAAAAATTACCAGCTTCTTTTTGTCTCTGTCTGTGATTGGCCAAACTTTGCCCATGGGGTGTTAATGTCCTCATATGCCTGTCTGTGTCACTTGATCCGTCAAGTAACCACTGGAGAAGCCAGACTTCATGCCTCACAGCACTTCATCTGAGTCCTGAGGATGGATGTTAACCCAGAGCCACTGCTGCTCCAGTTGAGTTGAGTCTGAGCACCGGAGGGCTGAGCCTTCTGCCTGCATGGGAACCACGGAGGCAGTGCTGGAGTCCAGCCTAATGTGGGGGAGGCAGAGATGACTAGAAATGCCATGAGATGAGTCGATTACATCAAGACTCAATAGATCAAGTGGTAGAGGGACCAGGAAACAGGTAAAGCTAAGCAAAATTAGAAAGGGCTATAACTTGGGTGTGATATAATTTGTGTCAGTATTTTGATATCAAAAATCTGATATGTTTAACTGCACCAGTAGAAATTCTATTTCCCAGACAAATCACATAATCATCCCTCTGTGACTCACTAAAGTCAAACCATAGCTGGAGCATTGTGCTCAGTTGTAATTGTCCTAATATAAGGGGAACAATAAGCACAAAACAAGGACATAAAAAGATAAAGATAGCCATATGAGGAGGACTCTGGAAAACATAATATTTGAGGAACTATTGAAGGCACTGTAATTATGTGCCAAGAATGATGATGAGGAGAATAATTAATTATCGCTAAATTCTGTGTTAGCTCTTATATTATGAGGGTATTGAGACATTCAGCGGAGAAGTATGGAACGATGGACTCAACAGTCCTGTCTTAAGCAAAAGAGATCAAATTGGGGGTGACTGAAAAAAAGGAAGAATGATTCTGGAATATGGGGATAGCAAAAAGACTTCAGCCTCGAGAAGGAGAAAAGTAATTACTTGCTTTGTGCTGAGCTTGCAGGTAGTGATATTTTTGTTCTTGGATTAAGTGGGAGAACCTCAAATCGTCTATTTCCAGTACTGTCCATTCAAGCCATGGATTGGAACGCCCTTGTTGAACTCCAACTACTTGTTTGCTTGGAACAAACCTCAGTCATTTCTGATGGGACAGTTTCTACAAACCCTTTGAGTATTTTCTTGCAATTTCATTTAGGTGCTGGTCACCTTTCCAGCCCAACCATGTTTTGGGCCCTGTTAAGATTGGGTCGCTCCTTCTTCCCTGTCTAATTTCTAGAGTTTAGCATCTTATTCATCTCTTGTCTAATGTTTTGGGAGAAATTCCTTCAAATCTGCTTTACCCAAAATCCATAAGGTGTTCTATTAGCCAGCCTGGCCAATTATCTTTTTTTCTTAGTCTTCTTTCTTCTTTCTTTCTCTTCCCTTCCTTCTTCTTTCTTCCTCTTCTTATTTCAATTCTTCTTCTTCTTCTCCTCTTCCTCCTCCTCCCGCTCCTCTTCCTCTCCCTCCTCTTCTTCTTTTTTCTCCTTNGCTGTTGTTCAGCATCTTAGCTGTAGAGGGCAGTGTCACTGGCCCTCATATGTGGGATCCGAACCGGGGCCCTCTGGTGTTCCAAGCCAGCTCTTAACCAACGCGCCACTCGGCCGGCCCTTTTTGTTGTTTTTTTTAATGTTGAGGTAGAATACTGAGAAACACAAGTTTTATTTCTGAGTCTAAAAAGAATTTGAATCATTCTTCAATGGGTTTCTTCCCCTAGAAATCACTGATCTCCTTCTCAAAATGGTAATAATACCTACTCTGATTTGTGAAAATGAGCTCAAATTAGTTTGTGTCTTTCCATTCCTTCTTCGTGCAAAACTGTATCGGGCACTCTCAGGCTTACGGTGGTGGATAATCTAGTTTAGGGGACACTTGTGTGAAAAAGAAAATGAAGTTCGTGTTATCACACAAACAAGATATAACACAGACCATGTGCCTTTGTCCTAAGGAAAGACAAAAGAAGAAAAATATCACCGTGCGAGTCAGAAAAACGCCATGTCTGTGAATCGCTTTTAGGTCCTTGGAAAAAGTCATGTGTGGAATGATGGATTTCATTTCTCTTCTTGGCCTTTGATAATGAGGACAATGATGAAAATGGTTATTAATGACATTCTTATTACAAAAGACCAGAGGTATAGATAAAATGTATTATTATATACTATTTATGATTAGTCATAAAATTATATTATTTAATTTTATTATTCAAAACTACATTCTGGGCCCTGTGCTAATCCCACGACAAGCCATGCTTTTATTTAAGACTCGCAACAAGGTTGTGAGACGGGTGCTACTTTTACCCTCATTTTTAATGCAAAGCAACTGAAGTTCAGCCAGGGGAAGTTGCGTGCCCGGAGGGAACTGCTAGGAGAAGGGAGAGATGGAACTTGAACCCGGGTCTACTAGGCTTCAAAGGCTGTACTCTATGCCTCCCCTGTGTTTGAGGGTCTGAAGTTGAGACTGCGTACTTGGAGCACAACTGTTTATACATGCTAATTGGGATTAGGTTTACATTTATTCTGCCAAGGTCACAAATCTCATTGTCCAGGTACACACGTCAAGTCTGATTAGGAACAACTGGAGCTTGGAATTGAATTCCCTGTGCTCTTTGCCCCCAACAGCTTGTAGGTTAAAGCTAAACGTATGTGTTATCCATCTCTGCACTGGCTTCCGAAACATTTATTGGCCGAAAAGTTAAATAGCTCAGGACATATTCTTGTCCAAACCAGACTCTTTTGTCTTCTTTAGTCAGGCTCATGGTGCCATTCAGGGAAACTGCAGCAAGCAAAGCAAAGGTATCTTTCCAGAGGTCTTCTCTGAGGAGGAAGAACAGGGTCCCTAGAGAGGAGCATGATCTTACAGCTTTGGTAGCTCCTTTCCCCTTCTAAAGAGGAAACTGAGAACAAGGTGAAATGAATCTGTTGATAAATATCTGACACACCAGATCTATGTTGCATAAATGAATATGGGCCTGGAGTTTCCAGCTCTCCCCAGCAGAATGAGAATGTCAGTCCACAGCACAAAGTGCTAGGTGATTGATAGCGTGGACCACAGAGGCCTGGGGCAGGGTCAAGAGTGAGTTACAGCAGTAGAGTTCTATGAGTGTGCTCAGCACCGATGATGGGCAGCCCATAAACCTCAGACAGCTCTGGTCCACACAGCCCCCGGATGCTGTGAATACTGATTTCACGCTCTTTGATTTTATCTTTGTTGGTCTAAAGAGAGGAAAAGAATGAAGAAACCATAACAATGAGAACCACGGAAATTACCAGGGCATTCAACACACTAGTATATGTGGTAAGGATGACTGAGAGAAGACAGAACTACTGCTAATGGACTTCTAGCTTCTCTATCAAGGTTAATTGTTTAAAAACTATAAAGGGTGATGAAAGAAAACAAGATCGAGAAGGACTTGTACCCCAAGCTAGAATAATGCTTCATAACATGATGTAAGTTGATTTCCTGTCCCAGAGGAAATTCCTGGGATTTAGATGAAGTCACAGAAACGTTGTTGGATAAATTTGTTGACAGTACTGTCTGGCATGTCTTCTATGTTGTATGATTGTTCATATAAGTTTTGTCCCAATTCTCAACATGAAGAATATAGAACCTAGAAATGCAACTTTATTACCCGATTTCCGTGTAAAGTGGGAGAACAAAGGCTGCCTATGCTATTTCCCAGGAATCGTCACTCTTTTTCATAAACACAACCTAGCCAAGCCCAGTCTTTCCCTTTTGCATGGCCATGATGGAGCTATTAGAAAATGGTGGTAGGAAAGCTGTGTATAAATAGGATCAAACCCCTTGCTGAGATCAAGAGGCATGGAGGCTCTCGAAATGTTTTTGTGGAAAAGAGAGAAAAGCATTTGTGAATGATAAAGCACTAAGTTAAATTTATTAGCAGACAAATGCCAGACT
>NW_017731423.1:2917235-2980661 GCF_001890085.2 Hipposideros armiger | reverse complement strand
CTCCTCCTCCTCCTCCTTCTTCTTCTTCTTCTTCTTCTTCTTCTTCTAGTGATATATGGTTATAACATCTGGTGATCATTTAACCTACCATGATCAAAATATCCTCACGCCACTCTTCAGAGAAAAACTCCTTATTGTACCCCATTTCCTGCAGAATGATATCCTAAATCCTGAGCCTGGCAATCCAGGCCCTCCATGATTTGATCCCAAGCTTTCTTACTTCTGCTACTTTACCTGTAGCTTCCACAATTGAATCTGTCCCATAGGCTTTCTTCCCTTCAGCCAGTATTTGCTCCTTCTTCTTCCCATGACTTTCTAAATTCTACTAATCCACCAAATATCACTAAGCCAACCCTCCTCAGGTAGCCCTCCTTGATTTCTTTACCCCACAGTGATTTCAGAGCTGTTACAGCATTTATTTTGGTGGGACATTCATTTAAGACAATTATGAAGTCCTTCTTTGTTTTGCAAAGTATCCTTTCAAATATATATATATATATATATATATATATATATATATATATATATATATATATATATATATATTTGTAATCTTTAGAAATCCTAGCAAATTTAAAATTACTCAGGTGTTTGTTTAACATCTATAATTTATCATATATGTGTGTGTATGTGTGTGTGTGTGTGTGTGTGTGTGTGTATGAATTATATTTAAAAGTGAAATAACAGTAGTCTTTGGGGGTGAGAGAAAAAATAATGCCTAATCTGAAAAAAGACTGGTCTTAAAAATCATTTACTGGATAAAAAAGTTAATTTTTTCATCTATATCATCTAATGTAACCCCCACCCTAAACCTTAAGATATAAGTATTAACCTCTGTACATTTAAGTTTCCTCATCTGTAAACTAAAAATAAGCAATCTGTTTATCATGATACAACCCGTATATAATGGAGCAAAGATATGAACCAACTTCCATTTGAACCAAAAGTCCCTTCTCTTTCCACTATGCCATGCTGCCTCCTGTGGAAAATAAGAAACCTAAATTCTAAACCTGTCTTTGGCCACCAATCTTCTGGGTGACCTGAGTCAAGGCTCTTCAGGTTCCTGAGCCTGTTTCCTGAGTTCTAAAATAAGGGAGCCTAGACGAGACCAATAACTTTAAATTTTTTTTTTAGTATGACCCACAGCAAGAAATAATCCTTTAAATTGCAGCCTTACCTATACCTTTACCTATACATATGCCTGCATATGTACAAACACACATATATATATATATGATATATATGACATATATAATAACATTTTATTAAAATTTACTATATAAATACAATTTATATCTTTATCCTATTTTTTTAAATGCTTAGCTACAATCTACTAAATTGATTTCACAACAGACTATAACCTGACCCTTGATAGAAGACCTCTGAAATCCCCTTTTTTCTATACAGTATGAGGCTGACTCTTAGCCAGGTAAGAGTTACAAGGTAGAATGCAAGCCCATGAACTCAGTCTGCCTTCACCTATCAATAAAATTACAGGTCACTAACTGACACAGCCTTGGGCCATGAGCTTTTATGCAAGTTCAACTGTTGACATATCCTGTGAAGTAGGGCATACCACCAGCATCTAAGCCTTTACCTGTAAATCGAGAAGAATGAAAACCCTTGCTGATCTCACAGAATTGCCACAGGGAAAACTCAGATTTTCTGCAAGGCCCTTTGGAAATTCCAGATGATCCTTTGGAAGTGTCTTTTTCTATGCAGCAAGAAATGTTCTATAGCAGATACCATTACAAAAGTGGTATAGAAAACACACTATGTGGAGCTCATCAATTTCTGAGCCATGAGTCATTGACAAAATCTAGATATATATTTTCATAGTGCACCTGACCTCCAAAATACATGATTGCTTTATTTTAAATGAAGGGGAGAGGTGGAGAATTGAGGAGAGGTGGTCCCTATTTCAGAAACCATGAATGGAATCTCATAAAAAGATATATCATTATATCTATTATGGATTTTAAAGATCTTTTCAGTATTTCACAGAAAAGCAGAGTTCCAAAGAGGTAAGGTAATTTCTTTGTTAATTCACTTTATTAGTTTCAGTGGAAGTGGGCAAAAATTGAAGGTAGAGTATCCCATTGTAGATGGTGCTCAAGGGAATGGTGGGTAACCATTTGGGTAGCATGTAGTAAAGAGCAGTGCAGCATAAAGTGGCGAAGAGCTAGGCGTCCTTTCAGATCACTGATTTATTTGGCAAAAATGTGTTTAGCATTATCTATCTTATGCCAATTACAAAGATGGCCCAAATGTTCCCTTTACTACATTTATGCCCCTTGCCATGGGACTTCACATATCTTTCCATCAAAGAGCAAAGTCTTCCATTTTCCCACCTTCTTGAATTTGTAAATTTGGCCAATCATATAAGGTGGATGGAACCCCGTGCCAGTTCGGGGCTTAGGCTTCCAGAAGCTTTGTTCTCTTGCAACTCTGACCAGCTACCTTCAAAAAAAGCCTGGACCTGCCTGCTCCATGATGAGTAATAATACCCCCATTACATTATTCAATTGTCACCCAACCACAAGATATGTGAGTCCATTCAAGACTAGCCAGCCAGGCACCTTCTGATTGCTAGCTGACCACAGACACATGAACAAGACTTGTTGAGTCAGTCGGAGAAAGACAAATACCATATGCTTTCACTTATATGTGGAATCTAAAAAAACTGAATGAACGAGGAAAGTAAACAGAAGTGGTCTCAGAGATATAGAGGAACAACTGATGGCTGTTAGTTGGGGAGGGGATGGGGATGAGGGAGAAGGGGAAGGGATTAGACAGCATAAATACGCAACTACAATATTGCCACAGGGACATGAAAGACAGTTCGAGGAATATAATTAATAATGTTGTAAATATTTGTAGGGTGTCAGGTGGTCACATGTCTTGCATCATGGATGGGGAAGAGGATTGATCACTGCACTGTACACTTGAAGCTGATGTTGTATAATATTGTATGTCAACTATAGTTGAATATATATATAGTCACGGGATGTGGAGTATAGTGTGGGAGTCAAGGGATTTGTAATAGATATGTATGATATTGGGGGGAAGTGGGGCAGCAGATTGGAGGAGGGGGGTTGTCACTTCAAGGGGTAAAAAGTATAACTATTGCACTGTGTTGTACAGCTGAAACTAATTCTAAAAAATGTGTATTTCATAATAAAAAACTTAAAAAAATATGTCAGAGAAGTAGTAGGTTGGAGGTGGGTTATCACTTTATGAAGGGTTTAAATGTCTATTACCTTGCTTTGTACACCTGAAACTAATATAAAAAAAAGAATTTGTTATGGGGGGGAAAAAAAAAAAGACTCGTTGAGATCCACAGAGCCTTACCTTGATCAGCAAAACTAACAAACTCACAGGCTTCCATACAATAATAAATGTTTACTGTTGTAAGCCAATGAGTTTGGGAGAATTCTGATATACAGCAATAGCTACCCCACCAGACATTGAGCTAGACATAGACAGCATTGAACAAGGCAAGCAATCCTAAGAGTCCTTTCCTACCCTAAGAGTAAATTAGTTTTATAAAATCCCAGGACATATCATCTTTTTTTGAGTAATTACCACCAATATGTGTATATTTATATCTTTATAAAAGTTTAAATGAGTTAAAAATTAACTAGAAACAGGTATTCTTCCTGCAGGCCAATGAGTATAAGCAGCTGTTGCAGCTAATGTAGAGAAGACTGCTTTACATTACTTCAGACCTTTTGTGTTTCCACAGATGGCCTTGAGACCCCAGCACCCAGGAAAGGCATGGCTGCCATTCCCTTTCACTTCTTCCACCAGACATGCGGGCTGGGAACCACACAGTTCCTCAGAGCAGCTTCGCCATTCCAGGTGTTCCTCACCCTCCCATGGTGCTGAATTTGGTTGAGCTTTGCCTCCACTTAAAAAGCACTGGTGTATGTTCATGCTGCACAGGAAGGAGACTGGGGCCTGAGAGGCAGGTCATCTTTGGACAGACCATTGCACTTATACCTTGTTTGAGTCCAGGGTGGTGTACACTTGATTTTAAATGGTATAATTATTTGGATGACTTAAAATGCTATGCCTTCTAAATCAAACTAGAAATTCCCTCTTTTTTAAAATTTCTGTATTATTCTTCTTATCTTCTGGCCCAGCCAAGAACATTAGGGCACTCCTGAAAATGTGCTCTGTGCTGTGGCAACAGACAGAACAGTCAACTGGGAGACAGAGATGGAACTGATGTCCCCTTGGGCTCGCCCACTCCAGACACACTGAGACAGTTGTGGGGCTGCTCAGGCACCCCTTCATCTTGTTTCACCTGGTTCCTGACCTCCTAGAACAATCGTATCATCTTGACACTTCCCAACATTGACTTTTCATGACATGATGAGGAATTAGATCAATTCTCACTCAGACAGAAACAGTATCCATCAGTGAATCGCTCTACTATGTCTAAATATGAAGAAATACTTACTATTTTCAGGCAGGGAGAAAGGAGAAAGAAATAGACAGGATGGACAAATAAACTTTGCAGTTTAAGTAAATTCAAATCCACTTGACATTTCTCATATGCTCTGCAAAGGACAGGGCTTGTATAATAAACTTGTTACCAGCCACCTTCCTGCCACTGGTTTAGAGGAGTTTGAAATCTGTCTACAATGATATTCTAAGTGTTGAAAATTCAGTTTCATGCAATATTTTACCAGCTAGATAGTTTTAAGCTCTTGAACAAAGGAAGAAGTCAAAAACTATGGAACAGACAGTTTGTTCATTCATTCAACAGTTATTAAGCATTTATTACATATAATTACACTACAGGGGTCATTCACTACAGAGAACAATGCTTTAGAAAGTGAAAGAAAAGGCTCACTTCATTATCCCTCTCTACTCTATGAGGAGGATTCTTGGGCAAGGAACATTTTTGATATAGCTCAGGACAGGAGCAGGAAATATTTCCTTGGCTTAATAAAACTAGGGTCTTAGTTTACAAGTAAAAATATTAATAATAGCCAGATTAAATATCTATATTGTATAATTACATGACAGGCACTGCTCTCAATAGCTATATTATTTTTTAACCTTAAAGTATAAGGCCACAATTTATTAGTCTTAAATGGGGGTTATGTAGAATTAGGTCAATTTTGGTACATGGCTTAATATTTAAAAGAGCCTTGATCAAAAAGAAAATTTAAAAATCCTAAAACTCTTATATATGAAACAACAGGCTATTGAAATACTATGCTTCCTGACCACCCAAACATTTTACTAGTTCACAATTTCTCTAAATAGTAAATTTGGCTATTTTGTGCTGAGAGGCTTGAAGCAGAATTATAATTTTATATGGACATGTACTTGATATGTTGTTATTTCCAGGAATGTTAAAAATAATATGCTGGATAACATGCAAATAGAATAATGCTTTTATTTCTCAGTGAGAAAAAAAAATTGAGAGAATGTCACTGAATGACTTATCTGAGCAAAACCACTACAGATAAATGCCTAAGCTCTCACTTCATTTTCCATAGATTGTTGCTATCTGGGAGAGTTAGAATGGTTAACTCTAATGTAAAATAAGGATGAAATGCAAATTTAGAATGAGTAAAAAAAAAGAGGGGAGGGGTATATTATTTTTATTAATTAGATATAGACCTAGTTCTAAATGTATTTGGTAGATCACTTGCATGAGCATCACAATGAATGTACAAGGGAGGTTCTGATATTACACTCACCTTATATACAGGAAATAGAGGCTTGGAACGGTTAGTAAATTTCCCACACTCACTTTTTTTGGTGAAGGCATGAATGGAGCCCAGTGCCACAACACAATGCCTCATTCTAGGTCTATTTGACCTAAACAGAGCCAAAGATATGGTAATAGGAGAAATCTGATTTTTATCTAGATCATAAAGGGGGCATTTCAGGAGGAAATTAGTCCTCCTAGTGGAGGGATGTGGTGGATTTTAAAGAGTCTAGTGAAAAATAGCCAGCAGCTGAGAGAAGTGGACACTTTGGATTCCCCATTCCTACCATATTCACAAAACCAGAGCTAATTCCCCATCTTTACCATCCCATTCGCACACCACTGACAGGAAGAATGAGTAGCAACAGTCACCGTGAAGAGGAAAAAAGTCACTGGCATTTGTAATGGGTGTGAAGGTTTGAAAAATAATTTCTTTTTCTGTCCAAGATCCAGCTAATATGAGCAGAGCCACAAAAGTCTCAGGAGCTCATTACAATGCACCATTCTGCATCTCTAAAATGAAAATACAATTAACACCTGCATGTGATTTCCTGGACCCAATTCCTGTGTGTGTGTGTTTATGTGTGTGTATGTGTGTGTGCGCTTCCCTACACCAGTAAGCAATTCTTGGATACCAACAGTGTGTCCAAGAATTCAACTCAATTCTGACACTATCTACCTGGAGATAGAATCAGGTTCCACAGATAAACAGCTCAGCCCACAAGATCACCCCTATTTTGGATGCCAGTTACAAGCTCAGGTTATTACCTGTATTTCTGACCAACTGGCAGTAAATCAGAGGTTCCCACAACCCCCTCCATGGGTTTGTTTAATTTGCTAGAAGGGCTTGCAGAACTGAGGAATACTCACGAATATGGTGGTTAGTTAGGCTGCTGACTTGGGCTGTGCTTGCTAAGACTTCTGAGGTAAGCTGACTTCTAGCTGATCTCAGCTGGGCTGGGCTGGGCTGGGCTGGGCTGATGAATTACTTCAACTCTGCTCCATGAGTCTCTCATCTTCCAGCAGGTACATTCTCACAGGGGTGGCAGAGGCACACTTGAGCCAGAGGAAACATGCATGGCCTCTTGAGGGCCTAAGCTCAGAGAGGCATGACATCACTCCTGCCTCATTTTGGGGTTTTTTGGGGTTTTTTTTATGATTAGTTTCAGGTGTAGAAAATAACCTAGTGATTAAACATTTACACACCTCACAAAGTGATAACCCCAATAAGTCTATTACCCATCCAACATTGTACATAGCTATTATTATACCATTGACTATACTCCCTATGCTGTACTTTACTTTATATCTTGTGATATATATATATATATATTTATTTATTTAATTATAGTTGACATTCAATGTTATTTTATATTAGTTTCAGGTGTACAGAATAGTGGTTAGGCATTTATATAATTTATGAAATGATCCCCCTGCTAAGTCTAGTACTCATTTGACACTATAGTTTTTACAGTATTACTGACTATATTCCCCATGCTGTATTTTACATCCCTGTGACTAGTTTGTGACTACCAATTTGTACTTCTTAATCCCTTCACCTTTCTCACCCATTCCCCAAGCCCCCTCCCATCCAGCAACCATCAGTTTTTTTCTCTGTATCTACGAGTCTATTTCTGTTTTGTTTATTTGTTTATTTTGTTCTTTAGATTCTACATATAAGTGAGATCATGGTATTTGTCTTTCTCAGTCTGACTTATTTCACTTAACATAATACCCTCTAGGTCCATTCACATTGTTGCAAATGGTAAGATTTCATTCTTTTTTTACGGCTGAGTAACATTGCATTGCATAAATGTACCACAGTTTCTTTATCCAATCATCTATTGATGGGACACTTGTGACTTATTTTGAAATGAAGGAAAGACGCTGCATTTACAAGTATCCAACACAAGTCACAAAATTAGATCAGATTTGGGGAAAAATGGAGGGGTAGGGGTGAGGCCTGGGAAATAGGCAGCCCTTCTTTTGTGAAAGCAACAATACAGTCAATGACAAAGGGCATGGACAAGGGGAGCAGTGAGACACTGGAGCCATCAGCGCCATCTACCACCAGCGGTCTTCTAGCCTGCATAGGCTGGAGCTGAATGACAAGTATAGCCAGACCTCAAGGGACCTGTAATTCAGTGAGAGCCAAGTTGAGGCCTGGACAGCCAGAAGTCCCCTTCCCCACGTGCTCTGATCTAGCCAAGCCAAGTGACCAACCAGACTGTGATTTACACCTGTCATGAACTTGAGTCATGAATCCCAGCAGGACAAACAGCACCCAGCAGACAAGGAACATGAGTCCATAACTCACTAAAGTTAGAAGATGCTTCTCGAAGGACCCAATCCTTCTAGTCTAACCCACATTTATATAAACCATATTTCTCCCCCATATTTTTAGCTACTTTCTCACTTTGAGGGGTGCAGGGAACTGAGAGACAAAAATATTTATTTTCTAGAGAGAATTGGCATTGCCTAAGGGGAAGATTTAAATGATTAGTATGGACCAAGTATTATACAGGATCAGACTAAAATTAATTTCTATCCTCATTCACCAGCAGTGTGGTGTCAGGATAAGACCTGAATAGGCAAAATAAAAAAGGTATGCTTTCTCTGCACAATGGAGTTATACTATGTGTAAATTTGTGACCCTTTCGTTGATATATTCAACACAAAAAAATGTGACTTTTTCAAGAAGTCTATAATAAAATGGTTCAAGACCTCATCCACAAGCCTCTCTATCATATTTCCCACCATCTCTGGCCTAGAAGATAATATTGGAGAATAATAAACAATATTTTCTCCATCTGTCTGATTGGACATATTCTCTCTACACTTCGGGGCCTGCCCTAGTTTGTGGTGTTATCTCTCTTTTATTTTTCAAATGAAATTACTTTATAAATACTTCACAGGCTATTGTGAGAATCACATTATATAGCAGATGTGAAAGTGTTTTGAAAAGTTCAAAATGTTAAAGAAATATGAAGCTATTTGACATGCTGTTACAATAAAAACAATTTAAATGTGCTAATAGGCAGTGCTTTCTCATTACTGAGGCAGCCTGATATGGTAGAAATAGCACTAGGTTGAGTGAGGCTTCTTATGTTCAAATCCCTCCTCTGTCACTCCCTAACTGGTATGACCCTAGGCAAGACCCCCCACCCACTCCATTCCTTGATATTCTCATTAGTGTAGTGAGGAGGTAGACCTAAAGGATTCCTAAGGTCCTTTTGAGCTCTAAGTAACATTTCTTGTTGACACTTTTTGCAACACAATTTTTCAATTATTTGAGAAAGAAAAAAGATTAATTCTCTATATATGGAAGCCTGCTTTTTAAAACAATAACAAAAGAATCCTTATTTAGACTTAACTTCATTCCAGTCACTTTGTATCTCTTTGCAGTCATTTAGATAATGTTTCTTTGGGCCTCTCTGGCCTGCAGCAATTACCCCATTTCTTCTGTGAAGCCTTCCTTCCCTAATCTGTCTAATTCCAGTTTGGGGCTTCTTCCTCAACGTTCCTATAGCTCTTTGGGCCACTTCACCATCAGGCCCACCATCAATCATTGCAGCGTTTGCACAATACAATCTTACTGAAATCTATCTACTCTATACTAGGCAACATCTTATGAAAGCTAATGCAGGAACTCTAAGTGATCCTAAGAACACTTCATGGAAGGTGTATTTCACAGATGAAGAAACTGAGTCCCAGAGAGGTTAAATAGGTTGCCCAAATTTACACAACTTAGAGAGAAGTAAAACCAGATATTGCCCTCACATCTGCCTAATTGCAAGGTTCTTATTTCTCATAAATCATAGTGCCTCTGGCTTCTCCAATACCAGAAAACTCCATACTGCAAAAACTTATTTATTTGTCTTTCTTCTAGACTGTCAGCTCCTTGGTGTTTAAGAACATTTTTTATGTGTTCCTAGTACACAGCATAATACCTGTAACATAGAAGGTGCTCAGTAAATGTTTGCTGATTGAATAACATGTTCCAGATACATGCGCACTTCTCCCAAGTATCAGACTTAATCTGCAGTATTATGATTCCCTATAATAATGCACCATTTTATAGTGGCATTTTTAAGTCAAGTTCTTAGGCCTATGAGTTAAATAGGACGGAGTTTCTTAAAGGCTGCACATATTCTAAAAGGATTCTCAAACGTTTCAAAATAAGTCATTGAAAGTCTCAAAATCATCTTAAGCTCCTGATTATAAAACAATATCTTCAAACATTATATGCTTCACAATAATATCATAGCCACATAAAAATAACTGTAGTACAAAAAACTACCTTCTATATGTCATGGGTCTTACGGTTCCCATCTTCCGATTGCTTAATCGCCCATGTAAACTCTTTCTCAAACTCTGATCATATTTTGCCAAATATCATCTGGGCATTTTTATTTGATCTCCCGAGAATTATTTCTAAATTTACATGTTAACATAAACCTTAACATCTTATTCCTACAAGAGTAGTTTGGGGATATATCTTTTATGCTTTCATGGTACTTATCATAAAGGAGTTTAATAGATATCTGTTTTAATTAAATAACAACAAATAATAGTGCTGGTTCCACCACTGATTTTTTTACCTGAACTACGTCATTTAAAAATGATGAATAATATGATTTCTATTTCTGGGCTACTTTCAGGACCTATCTAAGAGAACTTGAAAGGGCTACATCAATATAGACCTTTGTACTCAGTCACATCCTACATATAAATCTGAGTATTTGCGGCCGGCCGAGTGGCGCGATGGTTAAGAACTGGTTTGGGACACCAGAGGGCCCCGGTTCGGATCCCACATATGAGGGCCAGTGACACTGCCCTCTACAGCTAAGATGCTGAACAACGGCTCAACCTGGAGCTGGGCTGCCTGTGAGTCGCCGGCGACGGCGTAGGCTGCAGCCCCTGTGGCAGTGGGTTGCCATGGGCTACCGTGTATAGCCAGCAGCCAGTGTGAGCGGCCAGCAGCCGCAGTGAGCCGCCATCCAGAAGCCGGCGACTGATCTGCCTTGCCTGGGAAGAGCGCAATGATGGTGCCAACTTGGGCCAGTGAAGCAACGTCCTCCACAACTAGACTGAAGAACAAAATGACAGCCACTTGTCTGTTCCCCTTCCCCCAATTCCCCTGCACTGTTCCCCTCCCCCCAATTCCCCAATAAAAAAAATCTTAAAAAAAAAAAATCTGAGTATTTGCTAAGTGCATATTATGTGCTTAGCATTGCCAAATACTGCAGCAAATACAAAAAGCAGAAGACATGTTCCTGGCTCTTGAGACTAGAGAGATGAGAATTATATGGTAAAAAATAATAATGTTGATTAGAGAACAATGCAAGACAGAATATAATCAAGTACTAACTTGTTTAGAACAGATAATTATGCTGTAGCACTTCGAAAAAGGAAGAAATTACATTGTCACTTTTGGAGCCTATGAACACATAGGAAAGCAATGAAGAAATTCTTAAGCTAAAGCTTCCTGGTGAAAGCCTCTTTGATAGTAAACTATTCTGAATCCCGAGGCATAGCATCTGTTGTTATAATTGTTTTTTGTGTGTTTTCATAAATACCTCCTTCTCCTTATACCTCCAAAAAGAAGACAGTCCTAATGCTTAGTTTCCAGAACTTTATTTTTACCTCCCTTTTTTTAGAAAACTACCATATTTCCCTATGTATAAAACACTCCCATGTATAAGACACACCTTAATTTTGGGGCCTGAAATTTGAAAAAAAATGTATCACATAAAGTTATTGAACTCAAGTTTTATTCATCATAAAATTCATACAACTCCTCATCACTTGTGGGACATGCAAGTAAAAAAATCTACAACCACTGTATAAGACGCACCCAGTTTTTAGACCCCAAATTTTTCGGAAAAGGGTGTGTCTTATATATGGGGAAATATGGTATTCTAATCATGGATCAATGAATTTTGTGCCAAATTAATGCCTACACATTGACAACCTAACCTCTTTTTCAAGCTCCATTCACATTTTCCCAAATATCTTTTCGACATTTTCATTCACTCTTTCAAGAGTTATTTCTGAATTAATAGCATAAAGTCAACCTTAACATCTTATTCCGATAGTTCCTCTTTCCTCACCTTGATATTTCTATCAGCCAGGTAATCTGAGGTATTTTTTTAGTCCCACCCATACAACTTCTATCTATAGTTTTCATATATTTCATCTCCTTCCTATTGTTTTGGATATTATGACCCTTATTCACTCAAAAATATACTCTTACTTAGTCTCCTAGTTTCTCCAAACTTTCTGTCTCCCCCACCCATGTCTTTCCCCAGCCCTCTAACTTTCACCAGAAATGCATTACTTGTGATCTGTCCAGAGGGAGGCAGTCAGCTAAAACAAAAAGAGCCTGTGCCTTGGCCTTGAAATCAGATAGAACTGGGTTCACATCTCAGTCCCACCATCAGTATATGTCCTTTAAAATCTAAGTTTCTCTGTTCTCATCTCTAAACTGAGAATAATTCTACCTCTTTAAAAATACTGTAAGGGCGGCCGGCCGAGTGGCTCAGTTGGTTAAGAGCTCGCTCAAGAGTTTGAGCTCTGAGCAACAGCGGTTCGAGGCCAGCCCAAGCTGAGCAGCCGCTAAGCTGCCAATAGGTAGCAGGATGGCTCAGCTAAAAAAAAAAATACTGTAAGGGCTAAGATGAGATAATGTATAAAATCTCAGGACAAAATAAGAGCTAATAACTAGCAACTATTATTATTACTATTATTATCATTATTATTATTATTACTACTACAAGATGGAATAGAATATTCAAAATCCTTCATAAAATTGCTTTAATTTATATTTTTTGGGCTACTATAACACATACACCAAGTATGTCTACCTTCATAGTTCTGCTTATACTATTTACCATACATGAAATCTAGTCTCCCCACATTTCCTCCCAGGAGAACAAATGCTATTTATTCTTCAAGGCACTATTGTCACTGACAATCTCAATGTAGTTCCCATGTCCACTTCAGTCTAAAGTGAGCTCTGCTTCCAAATCATGGGATCATCTTGTATTTGTTTTCTATACTAGCCTTTGAATTTAAACATACACTGGCTTATTACATATCTTCTTTTTTTAACTCATATTAAATGAATGTCAATATTTTGGCTTCCCAATTGCAATAGAATACAAAGCCCATGAGTGGAGGGAATACTATTTGTGCCCATAAGCCCAGTGCTATTCTCAGTGCAGGCCCTTGATAAGTATTTGTTGAATTGATAAATATTGGGTTGTCGGAAAAGTCATGACTTATTCTTTCTATGTTTTTCATTGCAAAAATGTGTCATGACTTTTCTGACACCCCAATACATAAAGGACTGCATTAATAAAACAGAGAAGCAGGAATTGGCACAAAAACTTAATGAAAGTTTGAGTCATATTTTGGTGGAAACTGAATGCTAAGAAAAAGCAGTAGCATGATTAAAGCACAACAGAAAGCAGAAAAGTCTGATATATTGATGGTGCCTACAATGGATAATGGTTGAGGAGTTAAGAAGCAGAGAAGTTAACCAGGAGCTGTTGTTAAGAATTAGAGAAAAGAAAATCAGTCTGAAATAATAATAATGAGAGGTTCCAGTGTGTATTTTAAGGAAAGAAAAATAAAGCATGGTGAATGAGTAAATACATCTTGAAGTATAAGCAAAAAAAGCAGAGAATCAATGTCTCAAGAATGGGAAAAGGTGACTCTATGAAAGAAATGGGTACACTCTAAAGACAATCTGTAGAGAATGAGAGCTCATTTTTTTGGATATGCTGAGGGGATTGTTGAACATGCAAATGTGGATGTCAAATCGACAAGCTTTGTAGCCAAACTAAGAAAACGCCTTATAAACTATCAGTGAGAAAACCCCCAAAAGATAGGATATTGCCTGTCTTTCTAATATTGCTTCAAAGAATTACATGATCTTTATGCTTGTTCAACTATGAGGCAAGAAAGAGCCTCATAACGTTGCTTATTGGATTACCCAAACTCAGACTTTCTTTTATTCATGTAGCTAGTCTAGAAAGCATTAGGGGACCAAGACTATGAATAAGATAGTATTATTGTTAAGAGTAGTTCTCTCATTTTCTTTTTCCTATTGTACCAAAGTTACAAATTGTTGGGAGGAGTAGAGGGGAAAAAAGTTATCTAGGCTTCTTCTTCTGGCTAAAATGAAGTGACAGGGATTCCTGTCTGAAACAACGAAAAAGCAAATAGAATACGTGAAACAAGAGTTTTCAAGCACCAGGTTTCAAGCAATAAGGATAGTGATCTCCAAGAGAAGGGAAATTAATGAGATGAGCCTCACAACGGCCCAAACATTTTTGCCTTGAAAAAGTTTCCAGCCCGTAACACAGGGAGGGGGGACTCAGGCAAAGCTTGGCACAGCCTCTGAGTTGAGGAGCCACAATTGAGTGTCTTAGGACATCAACTAGCTAGGAGATAACACAGCTACACACAGACAAAGTGTCAGAGACCTGCAGAGGTTAATCCTGACCAGTGTGTGTGTATGAGTAAACTACCCAGGGCTGAGAAAAGAACCACCCAGAAGGATTTGAGAAAACAGTGCCTGGGCTCAAACTGAGTCCAGGATTAGAGCTGCTCCCACCATCCAGACTGAAACATATCCTGATTCACAGGGCATTAAGGAGAATACTCAGAAAGGTCTTGCCCAGGCAGTGGGGGATGATTATTTGTAGGCCAAGCACTGCTCATCCCACCTAACCAATATTAAAGTGAGAACCAAAAGGAGCACACCATATTTCCAAGCAATTTAACTGCATGCCAGAGCAAATTTCAAAAATACATATAAAAATTCAAAAATAGCCAGCACCCAAAAGTAAAATTCACAATGTTGGGCATGCAAAGAAGCAAGAAAACATGATCCTAAATGAGGAGCAAAATTAATCAATCAAAGCCAACTCAGAATGGACACAGATGTTAGCATTAATAGGCAAGGACATTAAAAGAGCTATTATAACTGTGATCCATATGTTCAAATGTTAAGTAAAGACATGGAAGATATAAAAACCACCCAGATAGAACTTGCAAGGTGACAACTACAGTATGTGAGATGAAGACTACCCTGAATGGGATTAATGGCAGATTAGATATTAAAGGAAAAAAGACTAGTACACTTGAAGACACAGCAATACAAACTAACCAAAATGAGACACACAGAGAAAATATAATTTTAAGAATAATAAAGATGTGTCAATGAGCTTTTCAAGAGGCTTAAAATATGGATAATGAAAGACCATGAAAGGAAAGAAACAAAAAGTATTTGAAAATATAATGGTTAACAAATTTCCACATTTGATGAAAATTATAAACACATAGTTGCATGAAGTTAGATGAAGCCCAAGAGCAAGGAACATGGACAAAACTGTGTAAAAGCAAATCATTATCAAATCGCATAAAACCAACAATAAAGAAGAAATCTTATGAAAATTTTGCAAGATTTTAATAGGTATAGATAAGCTATTCCAAAGTTTATATGAAAGGAAAGGAACTACAATAGCTAAAACAATTTTGTATAAAAAAGAATGCAGTGGGAGAGATCACTCTACCCAATGTTAACGCTTACTGTATAGTTACAGTAACCAAGAACAGCACAAATATGCCCACTTGATTTCTAACAGATGCCTCAAAAACAATTCAATGGAGGAAGAACAGTCTTTTCAATGAATGATGCTGAGACAATTGACATTCACGGACAAAAAGATGAATCTCAATCTAGACCTCACATCACATACAAAAACTTATTTGAAATGGATCATGGATTTAAATGTAAAACTAGGAAACTTTTAGAAAACATAGGAGGGAATCTTTGAGGCCTAAAACTAGAAAAAGAATTTTTAAACATGACAGCAAAAAAGGCACGATCCATGATAAACTGGACTTTATCAAAATTAAAACACTTTAATATCATAAAAATCCTATTAAGAGGATGAAAAGACAAGCTATAGATTTGAAGAACATATTCACAAACCACACATCTGACAAAGGCTTTTTATCCAGATATACAATAAACAACAATCCAATTATAAAACAGGTATAAGACTTGTATAAAAACCTTCACATCCGCTTTATTTGTAATACTCCAAAAGTTAAAAAAAGCCAATAGCCACTAAAAGATGAATGGATAAACTGTGTTATATCCATGCAATGGAATATTATTCAGCAATAAAAAGGTAAGAACTATTGACACATAAGGTGACAGGGATAAATCCCCAAATAATTATGCTGAGTGAAAGAAGCCAGGCAAAAAAGGAGAACATGCTACCTAATTCCATTTATGTAGCTGCATGGGAATTGGAGTGGGATGGGAATAAGAAATACAAAAGGAAATGAAGAAACTTTTGGGGTGATGGATATGTCCATGATATTGACTGTGACGATGGTCTCATGAAGATACACACACACGCACATGTCAAAACTTATTAAATTGGACATGTAAATATGTGTGGCTTATTATATATCAACTATGACTCAAGAAAGCTGTTAATAGAAAACTATGTTATCTAATCTCTATGTAATATCATTCTGATGATACCTCACAAATTTCTAACTCTAACTCATATCTGTTCTTTGAACTAAAAAGCTGTATACACCCATCTGCTTATTCAACATCTACATATGGATGCCTAATTGATTACTTAAACTGTTCAAATTGAACTGTTAATATCCCTTCTCCTCAAGTATGTTTCACTCAAAGTTATCTCATTTTAGTGACTGGCAACTCCAATTTTCAAATCGTTGGCCAAATCATCCTTTTCTGTCTTTTCCTTAAAAAAATAAAAATCCATATCCAATCTAACAGCAAATCTGCGTACAACCCCTTTAGCACATACCCAAGTCTGCCCGCTTGTGACCACTGACGTCCTTCTGGTTGAAGTTGCCATCATTATTGGCCTTACTATCTGACTGATGTCCATGCCTCCATCCCTGCCCCCCGTACTTTGTTCTCAGCATAGCAGTGAACTTTGTATAATGTCAGATTTTCCTATTTCTCTTCTCAAAATAGAAACAGTGGGTTCCTATTTTACCAAGATTGGAAAGTCAAAGCCCTTACAATGTCCTATAAGGTCCTGGATGTTATGCCCAGTCCCCATTCCTCTCTGTTCTCCTCTCTTTCTACTTGCCCCCAAGTCATTTTACTCCAACCACATTGGCCTTCTTGCTATTCATCAAAAACCTCTAGGGTTTTGCACTAGCAATTTCCTGTGCCTGGAATACTTTTCCCTTAAATATCCACATGGTGTCATGTGGTCAGGCAACCCCTAAGCAGCAGTGGAGATGCTGGGCTGACTCGCCACACACCCATAAATTTGGTCAGTAAGGAAACAAGCCTAGTTAGACAGTTTATCACTCATTGCACAGGAGGCAGCATACATGTGATGCTGGCATCAGTTTTCTTGCTCACCCAAGTCCGATGAGGGTGATAAGAATAGCCTTAGATTGATGTTGTGCCCACATGTCCATGTCACAGTTGAGGAACACTCAACTTGGGAAACTCCAAGTCTTTTTTTTTTAATTTAATTTAATTTATTTATATTTTTAATTAGTTTCAGGTGTACAACATAGTGCAATAGTTATACTTTTTAACCCCTCAAAGTGACAAGCCCCCTCCCCCAACCCACTGCTCCACTCCCCCACCAATATCATGCATATCTATTAAAATTCCCTTGACTCCATTCCACAACTATACTCCACACCCTGTGATGATTATATATGTATATATGCATTCAGTTATAGTTGACATACAATATTATACTACATCAGCTTCATGTGTACATTGCAGTGATCAAGCCTCTACCCCATCCATGAAGTGGTCTCCCTAACGACACATGTGACCATCTGACACCCTATAAAATATTTACATTATTAATTATATTCCCCGAACTGTCTTTCATATCCCCGTGGCAATATTGTAGTTACCAATTTATGCTGTCTAATCCCTTCCCTTTCTCCATCATCCCCACCCCCTCCCAACTAGCAACCATCAGTTTTTCCTCTGTGTCTCTGAGACAATTTTGTTTACTTTGCTCGTTCGTTCAGTTTTTTAGATTCTACATGTAAGTGAGATCATATGGTATTTGTCTTTCTCCAACTGACTTATTTCACTTAACATAATAGTCTCTAGGCCCATGGCACCATTGCAAATGATACAATTTCATTCTTCTTCTTAGTGGAGTAATACTCCATTGTATAAATGTACCACAGTTTTTTAATCCAGTCGTCTACCAATTGGCATTTCGGTTGGGGAAACTCCAAGTCTTATAAGGGGACTGCTATAAAATCTACCCACCCTTCTCTCCAGAGAAAGATATTACCTTATTACTAGAGAATGGGAGAAAATCCTCTCTGGAGGAAGGAGAGAGACTTTACTATCCTAGAATGTGTAGGATATTGTCCATCTTCATTATACAGATGAGGATATTAATCTACCTAACCTAGGTAAACACAATATTTCTAGCTTCTGAGGCTGTTTGCTATTCTAACATCCTTGAAAATATTGTCCAAGTTTTGTGAAAACATAGAATTTTCTCCCAGCTCATGACTCCCTTTTTCTTTTCCTTTGAGTCTTTATTTAATTATCACCTTCTCAGTGAGACCTACCTAAAACGTACTATTTACCCTTGTAATACTCCCTGGGCACTCTGCTTTCCCCTGTGTTAAATTCCAGACACTTATCAACTACTTCAAAACATACAGATTTACAGCCTGCCTCCTCCCATTGGAAAAAAGTACATTCTATGAGGGCAGGAATTTAATGTTTTATTCATGTATACTCAGCATATACAACTGCTAACTCCTATTGTGCACTTAATAAACTATTTTTAAATCAGACTCAGAGACTTTAGTATTAAGAACATTAATCTTCTTTACAATACTTTGGATTCCAAATAAAGGTTACAACACTTTTTAAAATATTTTTTTCAATTATAATTGACATATAATATTGTATTAATTTCAGGTGTACAAAATAGTGATTAGACATTTATATAATTTACAAGGTGATCACCCTGATAAATCTGGTACCCATCTGACATCATAAATAGATGTTACAATACTACTGACTATATTACTTATGTTATACCCTACATCCTCATGACTATTTTGTAACTACCAATTTATACTTCTTAATTCCTTCCCTTTTCTCACCCATCCCTTAACCCCCCTTCCATCTGGCAACCCTCACAATGTTTTCTGTATCTGTGAGTTTGTTTCTGTTCTGTTTGTTTGTTTATCTTGTTTTTTGCATTCCACATATAAGTGAAATCATATAGCATTTGTCTTTCTCTGTCTGACTTACTCCGCTCAGCACAATACCTTCTAGGTCCATCCATGTTGGTGCAGATGGCAAGATTTCATTTTATTTTATGGCTGAGTAATATTCCAGTGTGTGTGTGTGTGTGTGTGTGTATTTCTTTTTGCTGTTTTGATGGAGTGTTATTTGCTGCCTTGTTTTCTAAATTGCTGATTTACACACACACACACACACACACATACACACACACACACAAAATCTCTTCTTTATCCATTCATCCATTGATGAACACCCAGATTGCCTCCATATCTTGGCTATTACAAACAATGTTTCAATGAACATATGCATGTGCATGTCCCTTCAAAAGTAGTTTTTGGGGCTTCTTCAGATAAATACTCAGAAATGGAATTACTGTGTCCTTCTTTGTCCCTTGTGATAGCCTTTTTTTAAAGCCTACTTTGCCTAGTAAAAACATTGCTACCCCAGCTTTTTGTTTGTTTGTTTCCACTTTCATGAAATATCTTTTTCCATCCCTTTACTTTTCTTCTGTGTGTGTCTTTCAATCTGAAGAGAGTCTATTGTAGGCAGCATATGTAAAGATTTTGTTTTCTTATCCATTCAGCCACCCTATGTTTTTTGATTGAAGCATTTAATCCAATTACACTTCAAGAAATTTTTCATAGATATGTAGTAATTGCCATTTTATTCATATTTTTTATCTTAGTTTTTTCATCTTAAATAAGTCCTTTTAAGATTCCTTGTAATACTGGTTTGGTGGTGATTAAGTCTTTTAGCTTTTTTCTTGTCTGGGAAGATCTTTGTCTGTCCTTCGATTCTAAAAGATTGCTCTGCTGGGTAGAATAATCTTGGTCATAGGTCCCTTCTTTTCATCACATTGAATATTTCATGTCAATCCCATGTGGTCTGCAAAGTTTCTGTTGAGAAAACAGCTAATAGACATGGGAGATCTCCCTTGTAGGTAACTGCTTTTCTCTTGCTACTTTTAAGATTCTCTCTTTGTCTTTAACCTTTGGCATTTTAATTATGATGTGTCTTGGTATAGGCCTCTTTGGGTTCCTCTTGTTTGGGACTCTGCACTTCCTAGGCTTGTATGTCTATTTCCTTTGCCAGGTTAGGGAAGTTTTCCATCATTATTTCTTCTAATAGGTTTTCAATTCCTTGCCATCTCTCTTCTCCTTCTGGTACCCCTATGTTGCAAATGTTGGTATTCTTGATGTTATCCCAGAGGCCCCTTAACACTCCATCGGGTGCAATGCAAAAGTTACGAGCTTGAGCACAATGCATTTACTAAATGTGTGTATGACACTTATTTATTTAAATTGAAAATGAATGAAAATAATGTGTAAGCAGCTTATTATTTATTCAGAATGAAATTTAAATTTGTCACAAAGTAAAAACAATATATGCTTATTATATAAATCCAGTATAAAAATAAACAGAAATTCAAAACAATCTGTGAGATCAGTTGCAGCCAACCAAGAGTTAAAGTATCATCATTACTTGTTGCTTTCTTTTTTTTTTCTGTTCTGATTGGATGTTTTCTGCTACCTTATCTTCCAAATTGCTCATTCAATCCTCTGTTTAATCTAATCTACCATTGACTCCCTCTAATGTATTCTTTTTTCAGTTATTGTATTCTTTATTTCTGACTGGTTCTTTTTAATGATTTCTAGCTCCATTTTTATGTTTCCTATCTCTTTGCTGAGTTACCCCTTCAGATCATTGAACATCCTTATAACCAGTGTCTTGAACTCTGCATCCAGTGGATTGTTTGTCTGCATTTTGTTTAGATTTTGTGCTGGAGCTTTATTCTGCTCTTTTATTTGAAACATGTTTCTTTGTCTCTTCATTTGGCTGCCTCCCTGTCTTTGTTTCTACATATTAAGTAGGGCTTCTATGTCTCCCAGTCTTAGTAGAGTGGCCTTATGTGTTAGGTGTGCTGTGGGGCCCAGTTGCACAGTCTCTCTGTTTACCTGAGCTGGGTGCTCCACATGTGTCACTTAGGTGGGTTGTGTACACTCTCCTGATGTAGTTGAGCCTTGCATGTCAATGGGAGGGATTGACCCAGGCCTGGTTTGTTGTGAGGACTGGCAGTGACTACAGTGGAGGAGCTGTTGTGCAAAGGTTGACCGTATGGAGCAGGATTAGCTTTAGCAGGCTAATGTCTGCTAGTCTACCCTTTCAGTGTTTCATCCCACAGAGGCATCCAGGTAGTTCTATGGCTCTGTCTGAAACTGGCTACCAGGAATGCTGACCCTGGGGCCTCCTGAGAGGGGCCCTACTGCAGGCCAAGTCCTGCCTGGGGCCACCTAGAATGAGCCACAAAAAATCTGCAGATGGCCACCACTTGTGCTGGGATTGGAGGTGCCTGAGAGAGGCTAAACTGTGAACCAAGGCTGGCTGCCACTAGTGCTGGGCCTGGGGCTGCTTACCAAGAGGTATGGGGCATGCCAAGGCCAGATGCTGCTTGTTTGGGTTTTGTGAACTTTCAGGAGATTTTAGAAAAGTCCAAAGAATGATCCAAGACAGGCCATTTGTATGAAAAAGCCACTGGAAGTGACTTGGGTGGGTCTGAAAATTGCATGGGGTGGGGTCTCAGGGAATCACCAGAGTGGGGCAAACAGTATCAGCCAGGTTGATGGAAATTTAGAAATGGCGGCCACCTGTGTCTGCATCCTGGGCAAGAGAAAGGCTCAACAAAGGTACAACGCCTTCTGCCAGCACTTCTGTCTAGAAGGAAGCTGCCTCTCCAGCCCTCACCTAAAGTCAGGCAAATCAGTTTCTCCTCATATGTCCCTGGTACCTTTTCAACTGCTGCCCCAGCACTGGAGTTCAGAACAAGTGAGTCTGGCAGTGAGTAAGTCCGTGTATGGGCCCTTTAAGAGGAATACCTGGGGCTCCAGCCATCCTCTGTCTCACTCAGTCACAATCCCTGCTGGTTTCCCCGCCAAAAAGTTGTGGGAATTTCTCTTCTGGGTGCTGGAACCCTGGGCTGGGCAGCCTGATGTGGGCCTGGGACCCATCACTTCTCCAGGGGGACCTCTGCAACTGAGATATCCTTTCCAATTTTTAACTGCCACACATGTGTTTGGGACCAGCGCATTCCGAATCCCCACCACTCCTACAAGTCTTGAGGTGGCTTCTTCTGTATATCCTTAGTTATAGGACTTCTGTTCAGCTAGACTTCAGGCAATTATCAGTGATGATTGTTCTGTAGTTTAGTTGTAATTTTGATGTGGTTGTGAGAGCAGGCAAACACAGCATTTACCTACTCTGCCATCCTGACCAGAAATCTACAACATGTTTTAAGAGAAAAAGATCATTAGGTTACCAAAGTCTGGAGGCCCCATCTTCCTTCTAGAGAAACTACTGCAGGGAAAATAGATGGACAGTAGCCACCACATCTTTGAATCCACTGTGGTGCTCATACCAGGCCATGCTTCCCTTGGGTTGCTCCTCGCCAACCATTGAGCATACTGGTGGACTAGAAAAGGGCAATTCTTACCCAGCATGAGATTGCTCTAATGGGTAAATTTGGTTCAGGGACTCCTCATCAGTCTGGGTGAGGTGACACTTTCACAGAACTACACTTCAGTATGAGGCTTTCTACCTTCCTTCCTTCCCTCCTGTTTTTACAGGTGTCACACCTGTATTGTAGTTCTTGGGCTCTCCTTGACTCATTATGTTCCCTCATCCTTTACCCTTCACAGACATTTCCCAGAAGAAAGCTCTTGTACCTCTAATCCAGTTTTCACATCTTCTTCTAAAAGACCTGAATTAACCCACCAAAGGTAGAATAAATGTCCATGGTGGGAAATCACTGGTTTCTTCACATGGCTATCCTAAATGGAAGGCTGATCACATGATTATAGATGTCAAGATTGCATCAGGGACAGAGTTGTTTTCATTGGAGAGTTAGCAACTAACTAGAATTTAGGCCTTCATTTATCTGGGGGACCAGTGCCAGGGTGGATGGTCTTGCTTTCTGAGTTTAGAACACAAAATTTTTTCTTCTCATCGGTGGTGTTCAATATGATTATTCTTATTCCAATAGGGTAAGGCATCAGTTTTGTTTTTTGTTTTTTTGTTTTTGCCCTGGGAATCTGCACTCTGGTCCTAACTGGCTGTTCACTTAATAATACAGTTTCAGGCAAGTCCACTGAAAATATCTAGGTCACAAATATCATCTGATCAAAATCCCTACTATCAGAGATAAAATGTCAAAGAAAACTTCCCACTCTCTGATTCTGCATCCTACGGCGCAATAGTTAATTAATCATCTAATACTATCAAGACTTTACCATTTTGTGCACTGTCCCAAAAGGGTTAAAATGGGAAAATGTTTTAATGGGAATTGTTGCAGTTATAATTTCTATAGTGCATTCTTCTGAAATGTGTGCCTGTGGGTAGAGGGAAAGGCAGGAAATCTCAATGCAGATTCCTCTCTAATGCCTAGTGATGCTCATGTGTACAAAAAACCTCTGAATTCAGCCCTCAAATATTCTTACCCCACACCAGCAAATATTCTCATTATATTAGGCCCAAATTAGCACCCAAATTGCATTTTCTCCTGAACACACTAGCAGAACTCAGTGTGAGGCCTTCAGAACCGTTGTATTCAAGTCTTTGTTTGAATAGGGTTGTCTTTTTTCCTCTTTCAGTCTGCAGTACACTATCGAAGTGAATCCTGCTGTTAGCTAGACAGGGGTCCCGAGAGAGGACATGTAGGGTTCTGTATGTTTAACTTTTTATCCTTTGTGTCAACCAGTTATGTTTCTAAAACATTTTAAATCCCCTAGCTTCACAGAAAACAAATAACTCCGCAAAGCCCCCCTCTTCCTTCATCCCTCATAAATAATCGCCAAGAAAAAGGAAAGCCTCACAGACAGAGCCTGAATGCTGAAGAGACTGGTGCAGCCGACTTCAGCTCCACCTCAGAGAATCATTTTGCAGCTCGGCCACAAAGGATAGGAATGAATTCCAAACATTTCTAGTGTGATAGGAACTGGATACTGCCTTCCAGGCCTGGCAACAATACCTCTTCAAGTTAAAATCCTGACTAGGTCATAGGAAGAGCTCAGGGCTTTGAGCCATAGTCCAAACTTGGTAAAGTAGTTCATATATGATTTAGACAAGCTAAAATGATGACCTCTCTGAGCCTTAGTATCTTTATCTACTAGGAATCAAAATTGTGTGGTGGTTAAATATGTTGCTTTGCAAGCCAGGTTGCTTAGTTTTGAACCTGAGCCTTGCCACTTTGTAACCATGTAACCTTGGGCAAATTAAAGTTTCTGTATTAGGTAGCGTATACTTGCTTATGCTGTATAACAAATGACATCCCCCCCCTCAAATCTCAGAGGTTTACCATAATAAAGATTTATTCCTCTCTCATGTTGCATTATGGCTATGATCAATGGTAGCCTTGAGGATTTGTGGCTCCACTGTACAGGTCTTCCTCTTCCTTATCAAGAGATGTAGTCTGACACAGAGCCTGTGTCTTGGCCTCATAGCTGATTATAAGAAAACAGTGGCCAGCGATGCAAAGGCTCTTAAAGCAAATGATTAAAACAGGCCAACTGTCTCTTCCACTCACATATCATCATTCTAAGTGATTATATATCAATGTGCAAAGAAGTCTATTCCTACCACAGGAAGGATAAGAAAGTCAAAAAGCAAAGGCCAAGGATCCAAGAAATGAAAGAGGTAAATAATTCTGTACAAAATATGATCTACCTCCTGCATCTCACTTTCTTCACCTGTAAAAGAAAACTGATAATAATAGTGCTCATGTTAGAAAGAATAAATGAGTTTTCATATGAAAAACATTTAAAATGATATCTAGAATAAGAAACCCTCATTAAAGGTCAGTTATTATTATCTGTCCAATAGAAATTATATAACTTTTTTCTACCTCACGGAAATGTTTGAGCATCCTATTATTAGTGTATTTGTTATAGATGTTATGTGAGATGAGATAAATCATATTAAATACCACGCAAAAGTCAAAAATTTTATTACATCAATTGCAGGCAATAATGTAGACATATGCCCTCCATTCATCTCCATGGAGATATTCATTGAGAAGGTTTCAAACAGGATTATTAACAGTACCAATATCTTTGGAGATACATCATAATCATTAATAGTAAAATATATCATTTATGGAGCACCTATTATATTGGGTTGTTGGAAAAGTCATGACATATTTTTTCTATGGTTTTCATTGCAAAAATGCATCATGACTTTTCCGACAACCCAATTCATGAAGAATTATACTCAGATAAGAGAAAAAAATGAATAAAATCTAGCCCTCCATATGCTTAAATCGCAGTTGGAAAAAACCTTTTTTTATGTGCCTTAATTAAGACACCATATAAGGGCTACCTAGATGGTGATACAGGTCAGAGATGCTATAGGAGGTCAGAGGGAGAATGACACTGAAGGCTACAGATTGGGACAGACTTCTCAGAGGACAGGATACTTGAACCAGCCCTTTAAGAAATGTGGGATTTGGGTAACTGGACCAGAAAAGGAAAGGGAAAGGAGAAAAAGAAAACAGGAGGCAAAGACGGTTTCCTCATTTTCAGGAAAACCTGAAACCCTGAGAATGCACAAAAGATGTTGTCAGTTGAAATAGCTCAAAATAAAAAAAGGAGAAATGAAACAAAATCAGATTCCCTGGCTCCCAGTACTGGGAAAGATTCTCTCCTAGACCTGTGATTTCTTTAGGAATATTTCATCTTCTGCAAGTTTACTTCATCTCTTTCTCTCAATACCCCAGCTTTGTGCCTACATCTATTTTTTTATAAGATTATGCAGCATAAAAGATACATTTAAATTCAGTTGCTTTAATATTTATCATAATCAACATTTATTATGTGTCTTTTCTAAACACATAATAATTCTCATAACACCCAATGAATTATTTATATGATCCCCAAAATCACCTACTAAGGGGCCATGCTAATACTCAGACCCAGGCATTTTAGCCTCAGAGCTTGTGCTGTTTTTTATAACATGATACTTCCTCCTATTAAAACAGAAGGCTGTGTGTGTGTGTGTGTGTGTGTATACACATGCTCACGTGTGTAGATATATAAGCATGCGCTGGCACATGTGCACATGGGTCGTCACATTCACCTGCTTTGGCATGGGCACAGTGCCACAGGGAAATGCCTTCAGTTGATCACATGACTCTTCCCACTTGATAAATGTCAGTGCATCTGACCCTGGCTCTTAATGCTGCTGGTTGATTACAAGTCAGTTGCTGACTCTGAAAAACACAGGAAACTGTAAGAGCAATTTCCTTGTTAGTTTATTTCAAAGCAACTGATGATTGTGCATCATGGTCACATTTCGGAAGATAATGAGCCTAAGTGATCTAGGCAAGGGCAGTGGATTGCAGGCATCCTGCTTGGAAGGCAGGGAGAATGTTTAAGCCTCAGATGTCTCATCAGAGATAACAGTGAATACCCCAATCATATGTGTGTCAGTGGTTCAACCTTTCTGGTGAGAACAATTTAGTAACAGCCAAGTAATTCTTGTTGTCACACAGCTGCCCTGTGCTCATACCTGGCCCTTCAATATGAACCCAAGATCAGATGGGAAAAGACCTGAAAGTCATTCTTAATATGATTCTTTTGTTCCCCAGCTCCCTCACCACGTTCTCAGTACACACGGGCGTGTGTACACGCACATATGCATACACAAAGGCAGTGTTCCATAGAATTCTTCCTCATACCAAGACTTCATAAGGCCAATAAGACTATGATTCTGTATTCCACAGATCTTGTCATATAGTGCCTGACGTCTAATTGGAACTTAATGGAAATTTGTTCAGGGGACAAAACAAGAGGAGAAAAAAAACAAAACAAAACTGTAGAATTTGAGAATAAAAATTGTAGAGCGCAGTGCCTGAGCAAAACCCCAATCCCCAACTGGTGTCAGGGTATAGCTCCTGTCCTATGGGAAAGGTTTAGTTGAAATCTGGTGCAGTGGCTAAGATAAAAGTTATGGTAGTCACCAACTGTTTCAGTTCTGCTTCTCCTGGGTGCATGTTAGGGCTCTACCACCTCACGAGACTTAGAGATATGCTGGCAGTGGGCTGGTTTGGTCAATGCAAGCAAAGTGAACAGAAGAGATGTGTGACTTCCGGGAAGAGGCCTGAACATGTCAGTGCATCATTTTACATATTCTTTTCCCCCTTTGTCATGGTGACTGGTGATATTCCAGATAGTACAGGCCTCTGGGGTATTCGTCTCTGAGTGAGGAAAACGCGGAGCAGATCTCCCAGTAATCCAAAATGGGTTCTAATGAGGACAAAAAAATACATGCTTATTCAACTTCTAAGATTTAGGGATACTTTGTTACTTGAATATAACCTAGTCCATCCTGGGAGATAGAGCCAGAATATAGGCCCATCCAGTCCAGAAAAGGGGAGGACAATGAACAAGCGGCAGCCTTGTGCCCCAGGATTTATACGTGGGGGCACCAGGAGGCTCATTTTCTTGGCAGCAACAAATTATAACCAGGTCCCTGGGCCCAGTCCTTATTTTGTGTTTTTGTGTTTGTGTTGAACCATGACGTGTGAGAAAGGTACCCAAGCTTACTCTCACACTCCCTGTCTCTGGCTAACTGGGGTATAAACCAAAGCAGGATTTTAATCCATAGATGTGGACAAATCACAGATTCACCCATAAGGACCTGGGGAAAGCAAAGCCAGAAAATGAGATGGTGGCTGACATTTTTCTTTCACCAAACTCTGTCACCAGTCTGCTCTTAGGGTTTGTTCTAACTTGGAAATTTACTTTCTCCACCTTTGGTTCCAATTTAAAATCTAGAGTGAACCTCACTACTGTCCATGCAGCTTTGTTGCAGGACAGTACCTGCCCTTCTGCTGCTGTCTTCCTCAGGCCAACATCTTCCAAAGACCAGAAGAAATCCCCCTCTTCTTTCGTTTCAAAGCAGCCCCCCTTTTTTTTTTCTGCCCCCTGAGTTCTCATTCCATGAATGGGGATGGCCTTCATGGAACAGAGATGACTGAAAATCAGTGATCCCAGTGAAAAATGAAAGCTCTGTTTACCACCCACTTCCCAGGCTTTTTGTGAAAACTCACCTCTCACAGGCATCTCTCTCCTTCCTTCTGACTACCATTTCACTTCCGTATCATGCTTCCTCGCTTGTACGATATTAGAATTACACATACAAAAATAAGAGCCATTCACAGCAAACAAAATAGAAGGGCATTCTCTTCCAGGCCCAAGAAAGGGAGTTATGAGTAGGGACACCAGAGTATCTTTTCTTGGATTAGCCCTCGAAGAATCCTATGGGTTTCCTTGTTGTACAATTAACGATCTCTTCAAAATAATAGTCTTAGCCCAGGAATCACAAACATAATAAGCTTATTACTCTATTTTTCTAGGCCTCCCAGCTCTGAGAACTCCCATTTTCACTTAAATCACAGACCTTTTGGTACTGCCACGAGAGCGTATGACCTCTTCCAGTGCCCAGCCCGCAGTCCATCAGAGTGACTGCCTTTTGATAGCAGCAAGGATCACTTATGGAGGCTCTCTCAAGCTTCACTTTGAAAGTTCACTTTTCTTGTAGTTTTTGTAATCATTATACCAAAAAGACAAGCTGCTCTTTAGATTTCAGTCTCCACACCGTGGAAGCCAAAGACTTCCCAAGTTTGAGGCATGTCAGTCAGGGGTCACTTAGAATTCCAACTTAACAAGATTGCCTCCTTCACTGTGTGAGCTATTTAATTCTGTTTTTAGCCCTGTTCTACTGCTGATTGGCAGACAGAGTTGTTTCAAGGTTACTTCCGAAGGGCTCTGTGTACCATGTACAGCATGTTTGCTGGAAATCTCATGCAGCAGAATTCTGGTTTAGGTCTTTCTTTTTTATTATTTTTACATTTACATT
The DNA here is from genome assembly GCF_001890085.2 of Hipposideros armiger. Lineage (NCBI taxonomy): Eukaryota > Metazoa > Chordata > Mammalia > Chiroptera > Hipposideridae > Hipposideros > Hipposideros armiger. The sequence continues at coordinate 2,951,697 of NW_017731423.1, read as the reverse complement.
CATTTCTTTTTTAATTTACAAAAAGTAAAATCTGCTCTTTGTGATTTACGGTTCTATAAGTTTTGGCAAAGACATTAAGTCATATAACCACTACCACAAGCAATTTTTTTTCTAATTCCTAAAAATTCCACCTTGCTGCCCCTTTGGAGTCATACCCTTCGCCTGCCTTTTGGTCTTTCATTTTATCCAAGCAAACATGAAAAATACGCACACCTACATTCCTTCTTTTTAATTTGGCATGATATGTTTTTATATACCCACATTACAGTTAATTGTTTACCTCAGTCTCATTCTGGTTCTTTTTCTCTAGTTGTACCTAAATATTGAAGTTTTCCACATCATTCCTGGTCTCCTTCTTTTCTCCGTTGACAGACTCACCCTGTAAGTTTCCATAGAATCCCATAACTTCAAGTACCACAGTATCTGATGACTCAGAACCATGATCTCCCACTACGTCTCTCTCCTGAGCCTTTAGCAGTATCTACCTTCTTATCTGGATGCCACACTTTATTGTGTATCAACCAGACCCCGCATCACCAAATACAGTGCACTAATCACCTTTGCACGCTGCTCCACCGCTCTGCAAACCAACCTCTCATACCTCTCCCATCACTGTGGTCACCGTCGTTTCAATCTGCTTCTCCTGTCCCTGTTATGGTGGTGGACATCACTCATGGTCACCAGTATCTAGTTCTCTTGTAGTTCCATATACATGAAAGGTCACACTTGCGTACCCATTAAGGGTAAGTATGGCTGTGTTATAAATCTGGCCAATACTGACTGATGAGCAGATTCACGTGTGCCTGTCACTTCCATGCAAACAGATTGAGGAGCTGCTGCATAATCTCCATGTTATGTCCCTCTGATTTAGTACATGGGAAATGTTGAAATCATGGCATCTTAGCAACCTCTTTCAATCTGGGTCCCTGAGTGACTATGAGGCACGAATCCCCCAGCCAAAGTGCCTGAACAAGAAACAGACATTTTCCAATCCCCCTGAAAAAAAGAAAAAAGAAACAGATGTTTCCTGTTTTAAGTCTCTGTGACTTGGGGCTTGGGTGTTAGCCCATCAGGACCCAGGCTTCTCTGACTGGTACACCTTTTCTGGTTAATGGGAGCCACTTAGCTAAGCAATCAAGCATAACAAATGCTTTCCTCTCCTTGATTTTCTATATCCAGATGGTTAGTAAGCTGATCGTTCTCCTCTTTAAAAATCCCTTAAATCAGTTTTCTCCTCTCCATGCTAACTGCCACTATTCCTTTTTCAAGTGCTCGCATTTTAACAAAACGTCCTAAATGGGTTTCCTGTGTCACCTAGCTCCGCCTCTGTACAGACATCCTTCACCTGTCTGCTGGAGTGTTTCAAAATAAACATCTGATTTTTCCACTTACTTATTTTGAATTTCTGGAAAATCTTTACTTCGGGTTCTTTTGCACATAGTCCCCTATTTTAAGGAGTAAGGCTCTGACAATATCAGCATTATTTTGTGAACAGGACACGGTGTTCTTAGAAATCAAACTTCTAAAAGAAGATCCAAAGGACAAGAAACATCATTACAGCAGGAGGGCAACTCTTCTGCTAACAATACCTCTAACAATACTTTGTGATGTTGAACCTCCCGCCCCTAGTATCAGTTCTGTCAAGAGGGAGGAAGGGGTGGGGGGAGAGGCAAACGAGGAAAGCAGGGCCAGCAGGCAACAGAAAAGAAAATGACATGCCTTCCCCATTCTTTCAGTAGCTAGAATTCCTTTTCCAAAGTCTAAAAACCAATCCCTAGACCCAACCGGGCACTCACTCACCCTATTTTTCTCATCATCCTTCCACCCCTGTAGTTAACCACTCACTGTGAAAGCAGCAAGCCAATGCTATTATCCTGATTTTTTAGAAAAAAATAAAAAGGTTTTTAAAAAATGAGACACAGAATGACCATTTAACTAGACCAATTCTGCACATTTGTAGCCCAGCAAGATTGCTTCCCAGGGATTCTGGTTAGCGGCTAATTTCTTTTCGTACAGGGACTGATTCCTGCTGCTTGTTATTTGTTTGTGATGTGGACCTGTGAGTTTAGAGAAAAGTACTGCCAAGAAAAAAATATTACTAAGCTTTATTTTTATTAGTTCTCCTCTTATTCCTATGAGATTTTCTCTATGGAGGCCCATGTTATATTTGGAAGACAGTAACATGGAATATGTGAAAAAGGAACGTGAGTGGTGGCTGTACATTCTGCTAGCTGCTAAGTCCCCCGGGTCTCACCTGGAGCTGTATATAAACTCACATATTTAAACCTAGAGGATAATTTCTAATGTTTGGTGCCCTGTGGGATCTACTATTATTTCCACCTTAGTTAGAAATCACCAAGTGACAGGCAAAAGAAAGGAAATTAGTGCTGATACAGCCTCTGTAAATACTGTAGAAATTGCTAAGATTATATTTTCCTAATGTAAAAAAAATGATATAATAAAATAATATTAATAATTAGTTGATTATTGTTTTAAGGCAATTCTCCAAAGATTGAAATGCACTCAGATGCCTTAGGATTACTTTTTCATTCTTATAATCTAATTTTTGAATACTTATTTAAAAATTTCCAAAATTAGTAGCAACAAAGATTTTATACATAATTTTTTTTCTGAATGAATATTCAGAGCATAAATGTAAAACATAGAAGTCCCCACTGAAATTTTCCTTAAGGAAAAAGTTTTTTTTTCCTCTCTAGTTCCTCCTTCCTCAGCACTTCTCGACCTTCCCAACTAGTCCTTCCACAGAACCCTATATCTTGGTAGGAGGTGGGAAGGTGAGGGGGGATGACAGGGGAAAGTGTTGCAAGGGCCAGGTGAGGGGAAGGCATCGAGAGAGAATTGAAAAAAGATTAAGAGAAAACCTACCAGGAAAAAAAAAATCCTCTGGAAAGTCCTCCTCAGATATGCCCAGTCCCCCTGGAATAAGCAGTGATAATGGAGGTCACCAGGGACACCTCTGCTGATGTCCCTGGAGATGATGCTACCAGGGTCCCAGGCTCTGGTGCATAGAATCAAAGAGCTTTGGCCTGGGAAGCACAGCACTACACAATCCTAAGTGCCACCAGTGACACACTGTGCCTTAAAATCCTTTGTCATTTGCTTGTATGACAGACTACTGTCTGAGTGATGAATGGGGGACAAGCTTATATTAGAGCTAGACGTAAAATCAAGCTTGTGTCCCGCTAAGTGTCTTCCTCTAATTCATTTCGCCTTTGAGCACTTGGAAAGTGATCACAGCAGCACTGGGGCTGACTTCCACATGCTACAGGAAATGGCAACTCACAGCCCCGCTCTCATCCCCAACCCAGCACTAAGTGCTCCTGTCTGAACACACAAGTGCCATTTTGCATGTAGCATTGGCTCTAATTGCTCCTTTGGTGTCAGTTTGTTTTTTTTTTTTTAATTATGGTGTTGTTTCAGCCTTGGTTGTTTTCTCACGTATATCTTTGGATGAAATACTAAGTCGAAACAAGTGGAAACTGGTGGCAGACGAAGATACGGCTGTTTGGAAAATCTGGGCACAAGCTATTTAGAAACAATCATGAAGAGTATGGAGCAAAGGTAAGAGATGCCATGGAGAGAAGAGTGAATATCAGGGGATGTGGAAATTCCACAGGAGATACAACCCGAGTGCTGAGCACACTCTTGCTGCAAACCCAGCAGCCCAGCCTCCCTCCCCAGCCTCTCCTCTGGTCATGCCACCCCCTCCGATTTACAAGACTCAGGCCCCACTAGCTTTCTCAGTTTTTCAAGATATGCCACATCTCTCTCACCTCAGTGTCTTTGCATATAGTGTTCTCTGTGCTTGAAATGCCCTTGTCCCCACATTTATGTCATTTCCACACATCTTTCTGGTCTTAGATTAAAAACCACTTCATCTGAGAGGCCTTCCTTAATCCGCCAGTCTAAACAAGCTCCCCTATTTCCATCCTCTCATGGGCCCTGCACAGTTTTACATTTGTCACAGCTTGTGATGATATGTGTATTCTTCACCACAGCTACACAAGTAGCGGGTAATTTCTACCTCCTCACTAGGCTCTCTCTCTGCTTCATGGGGTGTAGGGCGTTTGCTGTTTTGCTAATGAGTAGGGCTCTGTGACAGCACAGGGCTTGGCACATGTTAGGGTGAGTCATGGTTGTTGAATGAAGAAGGATGAACACTCAAGGGAGGAACTAATGAACTGGTCAAGCAGAAGGGGGTTATACTGGCAAGAAAGAGCTAGTAGGTGAAGATTGTTTTAGATGATAGCTATAATAACAATCTTAGTTATGTGTTTACTCTTTTATGCTTCTCAATAAATTTAACCTCCTTTATTTCTTGAGAGCCCCAGTAAGAGGAGAAGAATAGTAGAGGAATGCATGAGAGGCGATTGGCAGCTTATTGACCCAGCTCTAGAGATGCTTGTTGTGTTTGTGGTAAGAAGTTATTTTTAGCAATAAAGCCTTGCATTTTTGTCACATATCAGGCTTTCCTACTTGCTTTTCTATGACCTTTCTTGGCACGCTCACACCTGAGACAGTGCCTGTGCTGGTTGCAGCTGGATTTTCAATGTTTTAGCAATAAGTTTTGCAGACTCTTCCAAGGTTAATATCCATTAGGCACCAAATCTTGTCGGCATGTTAATTGTATTACTCAAATTTAGTCACTTCCTTCCTATCGATACTTAAAAACTGGTAACTCTGAATCTACGAAAACAATTTATCCGAAAAGAAGTAAAAAGTAGGCATGTGTATACCTTATTACACTAACATAAAACAGATTTGATTCTGCTGTAATTCCCAATCTCATCTCACTCAAGGGACTGCTGAATCTTAGCCTTGGTCATGGTCCCACATGGCACCAACCTACACTAAAATTACTTATACCTAATCTTTCTTTATTCAGCTCTAATCTTTCTCAAACCCTATCTAATAGATCAGTGCAGACTACCACTGCATTTAAGTCCAGTAATATTTAAGCCTTTCTGCTTTAACTGCCACTGCCATTGCTGCTACTATTACTCATTTCCTTTTCATCCATCTCTGTCTCTTTGCTCTTGCACACACATGCATTGTACTACATCATTGCAGAGAAGAGTAGTCTGTTTGACCGATCTGGAAAACCACCACGCTAATTTTTATCTGATGTACTGTGTGCACTTGGAGCCCAGCATTCTTCTGTACTGGGCTCAGTGTTTTTGGCCGTGCAATAACTACTGAGGAATACCAACCTGTGCTTCCTTACAAGTGTTCAATGTAGCCTTATGAAGCACACAATTCTTTGCAGTCTTGTTGGACAACATGGCTGACTGGGCAGGAGGTACAGGTGTACTGTCTGCTCTGGCTTCACACCATCACTCTCTCTGGTCTACAGAGATTCTTGGGTTTCAGTGATCACTCTGGTTTGGTTAATTTGTGGGTCCCAAAGATTTTTATGCTTTGAGTTTGAGTAGGAAGGAACAGCTCATGAGAAAGGCACATTGGGAAGACCACTATTTTCTCAGGAAAAAGAATGACTCTTTAAGAAAAAGAACTTGATTGCTGTTTCCTTTCAAATACATGCAGCACACACACATTCCAATGTCACAAGGTAGAGGCTTCTTGATATCTTGAGAACTGATGAAGCTGAAATATACTAATGAGCCAAAAACAGTGCATGGCATTCCTGGACTCCAGCGCTTACTGTCACTAGATGTGTCTTTCAATTCTAAGGTTTTCTACTTATAACAAAAAGAAAGACATTTTTGTCTTCCTCAGGAAATTTAGACATTAACAAAATATTTTCAGCAAAGCCAGCAAGTCTTTAACATCACTGTTATATCAATGACTTGCAACTGAGCCCAGCAGCCATGAAACCATAAAATTATTCAACTTATCTTGTGTTCATCTCAAGAGAAGTTATCACACACAAAGCCTACGCTCCTAAAGAGCCTTTCTTTTGAAGTGGGTTGTACCAATTATCTATTCTCTTTCAAGGCAATTTCTTAGTAAGAGAAAAAGGATGACAGTGGGAAAAGATTTTATTTGTTGGTATTTTTACTGTTTTTGAGTTATTAAAATGATCGCCATCACGGAAAAGGTGTGAGAGGTATAGATTATGGGGGAAGCAAACTAAATTTAAAAACTAACATCAGACTGTTTGAAACAACAATCATCTTAATAAAAACATTTTACAAGAGCCCTCAAGAGTAGGACAGATCAAGTATTAGCAGAGATCAAAGGTAGCCATCATCTTTCCTCCCATGGAACACTTTAAAGATAATCCTTACAGCGTGTCACAAAAGCCAGTAAACAGGGGTTTACAGACAGGAATGACACCATTACTGTTTCTGATTCTTTACATTTGGGATGAGGTGCAGGCCAGCCAGTGATTCTGGTGCTGGTGGTCAGAGCCATCCACTGGAAGAAACCACCCTGGACATATAGTTTCTTTTGATGAGTTTTACTTTATAGTTTCTATTGTCCTGTATTGTCCACAAGTTGAGGGTTGCTATTGTCAATTTAGTGTGTGACTCTAAGCAAAAGAAGAAGTGCTTGGGATTTATTAATGCTGATTTCATGTTGGGTGAGAGAGAGAGCCAAGAGGAGGTGTCAACTCATGTTTGTGTCTGTTCTGTGACTGTATAAATGTATGTTACTTTCTATTTACAGAAAATGGCACTTGTCCTGCTCTTGTGGTGCTAAAATGGATAAGGATGAATAGTGCAGACAGTTCTGTCAACTGTACTTTAAGCTGTCTAAATGGTTTCTACAAATTCCCACCTACAATGGACAAGGTCAAAAGCATAGAGGAGGTGCCACCTCATTAAGACTGAAATACACCTGGCTCCAAGCCCCACACAACTATCCCAGATGCTAAAATTAGTTCTATAGATGCCTGCGTACTTTGTCTTTCCATCTCATGTTTGGTTCTATTAAGCACAGAGGACAGTTAATAAAGGAAGAAAAATTAGTCTAACCAAATTAATTGCACTCTAGTGGAAGGGAACAATGCCATTCAGTCTAATTCTGAAAGAACAATAGGGCTTGTATTGCCCACAATGCTGAGTGCCTATTTCCTATTTAATTCTTTCTTAGGCTTCAGGTGCATTATAACCCTAGGGGAGGAAGTTTGAACGTGTGTCTTTGTTTCAATTCCTTCAATAGAAAAGAGTGCTACATATACTCAAACAAAAAACAAAACAAAACAAATACACACACAAAAATCAATCCATGAATAGAAGAACCAAGATAACTAATAACTAATGGTTCATGAAATTATACTGGTGAAACTTGCACGACGCTTGTCTCTGTATTTTCTATAACTTTAGTTCCCATACTTCAGTAAGCATAAGAATCACCTGAGGCCTTTAATACAATTCTAGATTTTTAAAAAGATTCTAGAACCTTACCACACCCCCACCCCAAAGATATTCTGATGTAGTAAGCAATGCAAAAAAACAAAAAAATGTCTATCTTAAAAATCTATTTTTAACAAGCCCATTGATGGTTCTAATGCAGTTAGAAAATGGAACCTACTTTGAGAAGCTGTTTTACATGACTGACTACAGTACTGATGAACGGGTTGAGAAACAATAAGATTCCTTTTCCATATTGTGAAAAGCAATTAAATAATTTCTCCCTGATTTTATCTCATGACCCAAATAAAAGTAATTTTTATCTTCTCAGTGAAACCTATAAAGATTTCAAAGTACTTCTTCCAGTCCTAGCACATCTGCTTCCTTCCAGATTCTATGCCATTGGCTCCTGTCTAATTTTTTTCAAGACCATCTTCTGGTGCTGAAAGGAGATTTAGGGATGATCAAAATATAAACACACCTGAAGTCACAATTTTATCACTCTCTATGTCACTTCTTTGAATTAATTCAACTTTGCATACAAAGAGTAAGTTCAGGGCTCTGTGGCATACCCATGAGGCTTACTTACAGACATAAAAAGTTGTCATATGTGGAGCTTTGTGTGACACTTATATCTCTTATGACACTTAACACTTTTGACTTGGTGATGGAGCAGCAACATTGGCACAGATACGTGGAAATTCAGAGAGGGGAGAATACTTTCAGCTCAGGGAAACAATGCAAGGAATATAAACAGACATAGTGAGCTGAGAACAAGTCAGGAAGGACAAAGGAAGGGGAAGTAGCATTTATTGAATGTTTCAATGTTCCAGCTATTTTATTTTCATTGCAGAGAAAGAAAAACAAAAATGGCAGCAATATTCCTCTAGGAAGAAACAACAGATCTTTGTTTAGTTATTCTGTGTAATTGATGGACATCTTAGATACTACAAAAATAGTCTATTTGTACCAGGTTGAAATAACCTAGGAGTGAGCTGTCAGGAAAAACTATAAAAGACTTTTATTTAAATGAAAAAAAAATCAAGGAGTCCTGTCTAGCATACCCTTCCAGATTCGCCCCTCCTTTTATTGGCTTTAAGTTCTTTTAAAATTCTGTACATTACAGAATATTGATAGTAATGCAAGTGATTTTTGTCCATAGACATGTGAATTGTCCAGAAAAGATATAGTTTCTTATTGCCCTGTCAATATTGACCAATTTAGCCATAGAGTTCATTTCTGGTGTTTATATTCTATAGGTTTTGACAAATGTAGAATGATGTGTATCTACTAGTGTAGTATTTGACACCATATTTTTTTATCCTAAAGATTTTATTGGGGAATTGGGGGAAGGGAACAGCGTTGGGGAATTGGGAAAGTGGAACAGACAAGTTGCTGTCCTTTTGTTCTTCAGTCTAGTTGTGGAGGACATCGCTTCACTGGCCCATGTTGGTATTATCATTGCACTCTTCCCAGGTGAGGCAGATCGGTCGCCGGTCACTTGACAGCCGCTCACTGTGGCTCACGCCGGCTGCCGGTCAGCCCCACTGCAGCCTACACCATCGCCGGTGACTCACAGCAGCCCAGCTCCAGGTTGAGCTGTTGTTCACCATCTTAGCTGTAGGGGGCATTGTCACTGCCCCTCATGTGGGATCCGAACCAGAGCCCTGCTGCTCAGAGCTGGCGTCCCAAACCAGCTCCTAACCAACATGCCACTTGGCCGGCCCCTTGATCTACATTTTAAAGGACAAATTAACACTAGCTGAATGACGTATCCATACCCCAGCATCCAATACCCAGGTACCCCATTCCACATTTTCTTTTAATCAGTCAGACAAGGTAGGTATTATTAGTTCTATTTTGTTCAAGAGGAATTAAGTTTCAGGGAGGGATACTAACCTCTTCAAGTTCAAACAGCTGGTAAGTGATGGAGATGTACAAATTGATCTGACTCCAACATCCCCATTCTTGTCATTATTTTGTGTCACTTCCTAAAGTATTTGTACTTGGAGAAATAGTAGAAGATAAAATATTTTGTTTGCCTTTATTGAGGTACTAAGTAAGCAAAGCTCTACCCAAACATTAGCAACGTCAAGAGGACCCGAGAGAAAACACACCACAGGTAGGTTTAAACCTTATTTAGAGTTGAGCCAACAGTGACTCTGAGGGCAAGTACACAGGCACATTTGGAGCACTTTTTGAAGCCTCTGAAGAAAAAGAAATGGGTTTATAATTGCAGTGCTCAGGCTCTGAGTTCCTTACATGCAAAGGATTAAGTCCTCACACCTTTCAGTATGAATGATAATTTACCAGTAAAGAGAGACATATTAGACCTGTCATAGGCAGATTTTGTAATAATCAGAGCTGCATTTGCAAGAGAATCAAGGTTCCACATTGTCAGTTTCAGCTTTTCTAGTTAAATTAACTTCTTCTCCAATAATACATTCTTCTGGGAGGAAATGAAGGAAGGGTTGGGGAAAGGATATATTCAGATGCAGGAAATATGCTACTAAATGTATCTGGCTTTATTTGTTATGAGTTAGAAAAAAAACACACTGAGATCAAAACACATCTGCACATATTTGAGAATCCAAGTTTCTCTCTGTATTTCTTGTGTAAATTGCTGTCACTTCTGTCTACCTCTCTCATGCAATAACATGACTCTACAATTGTCACTCTCTTCTCCTCCAAAAGCAGACTCACTCACTCCCTTGTGCCTCTTCTTTTTCATTCCAGAGTATCTGCAGCTGCCACATCATCAAAGAAATCTTCCCTGACTACACTAGCTTAACCCTGACCTTCACTTTGTTTCCTCAGCCACTTCTCTTCTCTGATTCCTTCCTTCCTTATCTTTATTTTTCTTCAAAGTACTTATCGTGGACTGAAATTATACTACATCTTGATATGTCTGTTTATTGTCTATTTCCTGCCCACCAACCACAAAAATACAAGTGCCATGAGAACAGGGACATTTTCTGAATGTTCACTGATATAGTCTCAGCATCTAGAATAGCTCGGGAACACAGGTAATGCTCTATAAATATTTGTTGAACCAATAAATGAATAAAATATATAAGGAGGCAGCTGGGGAAGGAGGGAACCACATGCAGAGCTGACTCCAATATTTTCCTGTTTCCCGAACTCAGTTATTTCTCTGGACTAAGAAGACAGTCTCAGGCCTACCATCCCCACATCAGCCCCTAGAGGGACATAGGAAATTGTGTGTTTGTAATGTCCTATTATGCTAACTGAGGCTTGGCAACACTATGTTTTTTTCTCCCTTTGACAAACCTACAAGCTCCTTGTACATCTGAACAGATAATTTTGCTTAGCCACCCCTAGCAAACAAAGAAAACACAATGGTACCCCAATGGGTAGGAGAAATGGATGGATTTAGAAGCAAAGGAAAGATTTTTTCATTACAAATTTTACAAAATAGAATTCAGAGTTACAAAATTGAATTCAGACTACTCAGAATTGGTCTGGCCACAGTCTGTCTTATCCGAGGTATATCTGTGTTTCCAACCTTCCAGGATTCATAGAAATTCCTCTCTTTGCCAAAACCTGTATCTAGCCTTCAGTCTGCATGTGGTATCCTGATTAGTCCTGTTTCAACCCTGAGCAGTGTTGTTTGTTACACTTTTATGGGTTATTGTTATGGCCTTTACAGATTTACAGCATCTTTGTATCTTTAAAAAGGAAGGGCTGGGATGGAGCCAATCTGCTGATACTAGAGAAACTACCTTGACCCTTCCAATAGTTTCCTCTTGACTGATTTATCCATCATATTGTCTTTCTTGATCCATTCTTTCAGTCCTATGTCCAAAGCATACAAGCAGGTGAGGGAGGCAGTATTACAGAGTGGAAAGTTCACAACTTTACAATTATAGTCTAGAGATTAAATCATGACTTTAGAACTTTCTAGATGTGTAGCCTTGGAAAAATTAAAATTTTCAAGTTTTAGGAAATTAATCTCCCATGTTGAAGTAATGACAATTATATGACAAGACTGTGAAAATACAGTGATATATAAATCAACAAGTTATACTTAGTAGTAACTGAATAAAAACCTTTTTTTCATAACTTCTTTCCCCAGGTGGTTGAAGTGGTATGTGCCCATTTATGAAACCCCACCCCTACACACACCCCCGACATCATTTTTAAGTTGGTATCTTGGTTTTCCTTTTCCACGTGTTCTCTCTGTGGCAGGCGCCATCTTTCCTAGTCAGTGGATGCAAACGGAGTTTTCTTGCCCCAGCACTTACTCACCCCCAATCCCGACTTATTTACCAGATCATGCACAAACATTGTATCGTGCATGACTATCTCTGCCTATCGACTACTTTCCTAAACAGACTTTTAAAATTTCCTGTAGCAAATGAATAGTTAAGATACATAAACCCCAATTAACCTCACTTTTCAAGTTAACACTTTATATGCATTCTCTCGTGTAAGCTCACAACAACCCTGTGATGTAACTATGTTATTACAGGAACTGAGGATTTCTACAGCTCAAATCATTTGGCCACCTTGATCCAGCTGGTAAATGGCAGAGCTGACCTCAAAACAGGTCTGCCTGCCACAAAAGTCCTAATTTGAAGCTCTCGATATCTTGCCTTCTTTGATAACTCATTATTCCCACGAAAGAATAGCCTACATTCTCAAGATACCTTAATAGCATCCATACAGAACACACTATTTTAAATACTGTGTTAAACACTATGGATTCCCGGGTACTTATGTGTTATATATGTCAATAAGACGAGACTCTACTAAGACAAGTAATCTCAACAGAATCACTGATTCAAGATTTAGAAATGGACATAATATACTGAGACTGTCCTATAGGCACAGTATTAAAAACCTAATGAGGGCCAGCTGAGTGGCTCAGTTGGTTAAGAGCATGAGCTCTGAGCAACAGGGTTACCAGTTCAATTCCCACATGGGCCAGTGAGCTGTGCCTGAGCGGAGCTGTTGCTAAGCTGCCAACAGGTGGCAGGAATGCTCAGTGGTTAGAGCTTGTGCTCTTAACAACAAGGTTGCCAGTTTGAATCCCGCATGGGATGGTGGGCTGTGTCCCCCTGCAACAAAGATTGAGCACAGCACCTTAAACTGAGTGGCTGTGAGCTGCCGACGGGCGGCTGGATGGCGACTGGACTTGGAGCTGAGCTAGCTGCGCCCTCCACAACTAAGATTGAAGGACAACAACTTCGCTATTCCCCTTCCCCAATTCCCCAATAAAATCTTTTAAAAAAACAAACAAAAAAAACCTAATGAAACACCAGCTGCCTCATAAACAAAACAGGGATTTGACTTTCTCGTTTGACTTACTCAGCTAATCACTTGTGGGTATTAAGTAGGTCATGGACAAAGAAGTTCTACTTCCTAGTACATAAAACTGGAACACCTGCCTGACCTCGGAAAAACATGCTCAACCATATGTAGAACACCTAGAGGACCTTCTCCTGTCACTTCTGTACCAGGGGTGTTAAAGCTCTGAAATGCCTCCATATTTGGTGGGTGGGCAGGTTAATGCCTAGGAAGACAGCCACCATCAAACATCTCCGCTGGCACTTAACCCCTGTTTGTCCATAGACCCAGAAGATTATTCAGAAAAGGCAGACAGAGGCTATTTAAAAGATACTGGTCAAAAGATAGGAATTCTTTGGATATTCTCTTGGCTGACCACAAGTTCAGAGGTGAAATTCTGGGAAAACTGCAATCTATGGAGGCATCTATAAACTAATAGAAGAATGTTCCTACTTCTAAACTTCAGAAACTAAAATCTACAAGTCAGACTGCAAGCAACTTGCAAGAACTATAACTTTCACTATAAAGTAACATGTGCTCATTTAAACTCTACTGGAAAAGATTTTAAATAATTACAATAATTGTACTCATAGCATTATAGTATACTAGCTAAAATAATAACCCCAGTGTTTTTAAAGGAAGGGATAATATGCCATACATGTAACATAAAAGACAATTTTCAAAACGACAGCTATAAAAACCTCTTCCTTTTAATATTGAGGGAAGACATTTCTCAGTTGTGATACATGCTGTTTCTACTTATAGATTTCTTGAATGTTTGTAGAAAGAATAACATCAAGATTTCAAAAAGGCTTTCAAGGCAGAACATGAAACAATATATTTGGCAAAGTCAGTCTTCAACTAAGGAAAGGAGTGACGATAAGAGTCAGCAAAAATTTTAGGTATGAATACTGACCTACAGAAGTACCTATAGCATCGTATCCCAAGGCTTGATTCAAGGCTGAACATAGACCAAAATTAGAGTCACCTGGGCCCACAGGCTTCTCACACTCCCACCCTGTGTGAGGTCCCTCAGGGGTTAAGCATTTCTATGCCATGAGACAGCCACAGGAATTTGCAGAATGCTTATAGAATTGGAATTATTTATTTTCTCCTTCTTGGACTGAAGGCCTGTAATTGCCTCTGACTGTGCCTTTTCCTCATTAAATGTGGATGGAGATTAATTTTTTTAACTTAGATGCTATATAATCATAGGGAAGTGTTTCTGTTTTTTCCTCGTTTCCTGTAGATGAAATGAAGATAATCACCCAATAAGCTTAAATGCTCCCATCCATATTGCAAGCCTTAATCTCTCTCTTGAGTTCCAGAACAAGTTTACTAACTATTTTTCATACATCTCTAAAACTCTGTTTTAGTAAATCCAAAGACTTCATCATCCCATTCCTGTAACCTGCTTCTCTGCTGAGCTTCTCTGGCTTGGTGAATAATACAATTATATCCTAATTACATCTGCAAAAGTCAGCGTTATCTTCATCAGCTTTCTCTTTCTTATCAGCTGCATATAGGTACTCAACAAAGTCTGATCATTCTGTTCTTTGCAATACTTCTGCTCTTGACTATAATTTTGGGTTTGTTTTTGTTTCAGCCTAGACAAATACAATAACTTTCAAATTAGCCTCACAAACTCTAAATGTTTGCCTGTCTTGCCCATCATATTCCCATCCTTTATCAACCAAACATAAAAAACAGGTTAGCTGGGCCGGCTGAGTGGCGCGTTGGTTAAGAGCTGGCTTGGGACACCAGAGGGCCCCGGTTCAGATCCCACATATGAGGGCCAGTGACACTGCCCTCTACAGCTAAGATGCTGAACAACAACAGCTCAACCTGGAGCTGGGCAGCCGTGAGTCGCCAGCAAAGGCGTAGGCTGCAGCCCCTGCTGCAGTGGGTTGCCATGGGCTACCGTGTGTAGCCAGGAGCCAGCGTGTGCAGCCCTCAAGCCGCTGTGAGCAGCAGTCCAGAAGCCGGTGACTGATCTGCTTCGCCCTGGAAGAGTGCAATGATGGTGCCAAATTGGGCCAGTGAAGCAACGTCCTCCACAACTAGACTGAAGAACAAAAGGACAGCAACTTGTCTGTTCCCCTTCCCTCAATTCCCCAGCGCTGTTCCCATCCCCCAATTCCCCAATAAAAATCTTTAAAAAACAAACAAACAAAAAACAGGTTAGCTTAGTTCCCTCCCCAAAAACTGTATGGTTTCCTCATTGTCACCAGAATAAAACCCCAAATTCTTATCATGAATTTTTTAATATCCAGTTGCAAACTATCTTTCTAGTTGTGTTCCTCTGTATAATGCTTGGTGGCCCATGTCCTAATCAATTTCCAAATGCACCCTGAACTGTGTGTCTTGATGTATTTGCTTCTCCTGCTCCCTCACATCTCAAGTCTTTATTAAAATTTTTCTCATCCTTCAAGACTCAATTCAGTTGCCACTATGCCTTTGGATTAGCTAACCCCATGTCAGAAAAAAAATTGCCTCTTTGCTTGGATACTTATAGTTTGTACCTTTACTTAGCACTTATTTCATTATCCTCCTATGGTATCTTCAAAGACAATATAAAGAATTTCAAGAGGGAGCATGCTAATCATATTAGAATGACAAGGGTTACAATTACAGCTTTACGCCTTACTAGCTATGTGACCTTGGGCAACATAGTTTTAATTGTCTCACCTCTTTTCATTATCTCAAAAATGTGGATAATAATAGCTATTCTACATAATCATTATGAGGATTAGAGAAATCCATATGCTTATAAATATCTGCTGTAATTTGAATAATAAGTGTCAGGAAGAAATATTTTCTCTAGATGGCTTTCACTAAATAAACTCTGATATACCTCTAGAGAAATAAAATGCAACAACTTAAGAAATCTGAGATAACAACTCAACAACACAATTGTCTGAATTTCACAGATGAATTGTATAAGTTCCACAGATTGTTTTATCCTTCACACACCCAGAAGGACACACAAATACCCTCAAGATACAGAGGAAGACATGCAGTATATCTTCTAGTAGGGACTGGTATAATTGTCCCACTAGTTGTTGATATGTCTGTTTGCCCATCCCCACTCCTGCCCTCTAGATGGTAAGCTCTTTGAGGATATAAATCGTTATACTCATTCCTGGATAACGTTAGTGCCTCAGTGGAGTATACTGAAGTTAATAATGTTAAATTGAGTTGAATTAAATTTAACTGAATTGAAGCTAATCAAATCTATGCTAACTAAATGTGCATATCAAAAAGAGAGAAATATGCTATTTGATATTCGTTTTCTTCCTGCTGCAGTCTATCTCCTTGACCTGCTGTTCTTTGTTTGTATTAGGACAAGAAGCATCTCACAGCCTCCCTTTTCCTTTCCTTCCATTAGTTTCCATCTGTTGCTTCTGCTCTATTACATCCTTCCTAGGAAGAGTTGCTTTCCCTAATTATTTCACTTTGGTTTATTCTCCCTTTCGTGATGGACATGTTATTTGTACAATCTGCAGAGTGTTTCATTAGCAAAAATGAGTACACGAGTAAGGGGGTGTGTTTATTATTCATATTTGTCATTATGCTGGAGCTGCAATCGTTTTTCTCATTTTGGCTCTCCTGCGCCTCCTCAATTTGTCTTCCTTTTTCTCATCTCCCTTCAAAAACAGCCTGACTCCAGTCCAGTTATAATTGTTTGGATTTGTAACAGATTAGTTGGGCCTTCTGATGTCTGTGTGACTTCACAAGAAAAGGGAAAACATGCACCAAGGCCTCTCAGCCAGTGGACTTGCAATTGTCTCCTCTGCTTCCATCACCAGATAATACCAGGCACTTCTGAAAATGAGTCCCCAGCGTGTTTGCTGACCTATTACCCACCTCTTGAAAGCAATCATTGAACTCATCCATCTGCTCTGTCAGTACACATTCCTCTCCTTCCCTCGGTGAAATTAAGAAGATTGAAACCAAGGGTAATTGTTATCTTGTTATCAATAACAAGTCTTTCATAACATATTAAAGTCAAAGCATTACTTCTATCGGCTTGAAAGTTGGTCATTAGTAGCAGGATTTTTAAAAATCCTTTCTCTTAAATCAGCATCTAAGAACCACCTGCAAAGTCTGATAAGCACACACAATTCTGATTTCCACCCCCCAGAAATTCTGATTCGGAGGGTCTGGAACGGGGTCAGGACTCTGCATTTTTACAAAAAATTCTCCAGGTGATCCTAAGGCAGATAGTCTGCACACAACATATTGAGGACCACTGTTCAGGGGTGTGGTACACTTCCACCAGATGTCAAAACAACCACAAAAATTTAAGAAAGAAAATAAAAGAAAAAGAAATTCATCCCAATGGTCATTATGGCATAAGACAGTGGATAAAATGAATGGGTTTTCAGCCAGCTGTTTGTTAGATTATGAAGACAGTATAAAGAAAGTTCAAGACTGTGTAAGTGAGTGTCTGAGACAAACCTTCGTTCCTGCATTTTGAGGCTTTCACCACAAGTAATAAACAATGACTCTAGTATGAGTATCTATTGCCGGGTAACAAATTAACCCAAAATTTAGTGGCTTATAATAACAGTTATTACAGTAATACCTTGGTTTGCGAGCATAATTCGTTCCAGAAACAAACTACTTGCATTGCAAGACATCGCTCGTTTACCAAGTTAAAATGTATTAAAAATGTTTCCTTGTCTTGCGGAACACTCACAAACTATGTTACTCACAAGCCAAGGTTTTACTGTATTTCACAGTGTCTATGGGTGAATAATTCAAGAAAGATTTGGGTGACAAACCATTCAGATTTCCCTGGGACTCAGGGTATTCCTGGGACATGGGACTTTCAGTGCTAAACCCAGGAAAGTTCTAAGCAAACCAGGATGACTTAGCTAGGTGGTTCTGGCATATGGTGTCTCAGGTGGTTGTATTCAGGATGTCAGCAGGGTGTACTGTCACTGATGGCTTGACTGGGGCTGACAGATCTGCTCTCTTGGGTATTGGTCAAATGCCTCCATTTCTTGTTGGCTGTTGGCAGGAGACTTCAGTTCCTCACTACATTGGTTCTCTCCATGAGTGGACACAGGCGTGTCCTCACAATATGGAAGCTAACTTCACCCAGGCTGAGCAGTACAAAAGAGGGGTCAGGGAGGAAGCTGCAGTGCCTTTTTTATGACCTCGTCTCCAAAGTCACACATCACTACTTCTGCTTTATTTCAATTGTCAGAAGACACTCACCAAGTCCATCTCACAAGGGAGGACAATTAGGCTCTACTTCTTGAAGAAAGAAATGTCAAAGATATTGTGGATTTATTTTATTTTATTTTATTTTATTTTTTTAGCTGAGCCATCCTGCCACCTGTTGGCAGCTCAGCAGCAGCTCAGCTTGGGCCGGGCATCGAACCGACGACCCTGTTGCTCAGAGCTCGTACTCTTGAGCGAGCTCTTAACCAACTGAGCCACTCGGCCAGCCCCCCTAACAAACATCAAATCTTTGTGTGTGTGTGTGTGTGTGTGTGTCTGTGTGTGTGTGTGTATTTTAAACTACCACAGCTCCCAAGGTATTCTTCAAATTCAAACATTCTTAGGAAACGATTTAGTAGCTACTCCTGTTCTCTAACACTGTAAACAACTTTAAGTTAGAATAAAATAATCTCCTCTTGACTTTTCCTTTGGTAGCTGCAACTATAGCTGACCTCTCTGACTTTTAAGAATTATGTTCTCATTGCTTTAATAAAAAAGAACAACCTTTAATGCTGTTTTACTCCAAGAAAATTCATATTTCTAAGGTAAATGCCAGTAGTTTTCCTTCATAGCTGAGAGTAAGGTGGAAACTGGGCAAGCTCATAATTAACCAGATCCACATGCTCAGTCAAACCAGAAAAACACTGTACCAAATTTAATGTTATTTTCTTTTTCTTTTTCTGTTGAATTAATAGCTAAACAAAGACTAGAAGCCAGACTTTAAAAAATTATCAGTGTGGCCATAGGCAAGAACTTTTTCTGGCTACTTTTTATACATATAAAATGAAGAAATTTGTCTAAAAGTTCTTTAAGATCTTTTCTCTTTTTAGTATTGGAAGATTATCTGAATCTCTAGGAAATTTGCCGGACCTTAAAAGGGAATGGACCTAGCCTATTTCCTCAGAGCTTGTTGAATCCTGAAGACTAGAGCATAGATTGGTGTACAGTCCATTCCATTGATGGGTTAATATAATACTGCAGTCTCTCCTTAAGGGTAATACAGTATCTGAGAGATAATACAATACCTGATGACCTGGATGAATAATACATCATCCAAATGTGTGGCTCTATGAACATATCACTCAAAAAAAGCAGACCATCTTTGAAAACAAAAGTTTCCTGAGAAGTGTAACACTTTCACATATGCTAGAAATTTTCTCGGCCATTCAAATCCCAGCATGCAATGTGCAGTCCCTTTTGATCATCACCCATTTTCCAAGCCACATGTTACAAACTGATATGTCATACATATCAACTCAATTCCTTAATCAAATTCCCTCTTCATCATCCAACAGAGTCATAACCTTTACTTAACACTAAGCACTAATAGTCTTAAATATTATTTAAATTTCTTCTTCCATTTTTATTTGCCTTCACCTTTGCATTTATAAAATTGAATTAATTTAGTGGAGTCTAATACAATTATTTGGATCTTTTTCTCCGTTAGGTGATTCCCCTAAAAATGCAATGACTTGTGTTTTCTAAAACTTTCATACAGAGAATTATCAATAAATAGTTCAAAATAGTATCTTAAAATCCTAAAATAAAAAGTTGGATATTTATAATAGAAAATCATTACATTTTAGCAACTACACTCATTTCACAAAATGCTTTCCCACACATTGCTGTATTTAATTCTCACAGCAAATTTGAAACCGATGAGGCAAGTTTTTTTAATCCCCATTTACAAGTAAAGAATTTGAGGCTGAAAGACTTTCTGCTGTCTCCAAGTTCACATTACCTTGAGTTAAGAAAATGTGGGCACTTATTCTACACCCACACTCGAATATGAAGCTCTTCTACATCTTGAGTTTCTTCCAAAATGCCAAGCATGCGGTATTTATACCTCATACACAAACACAATTCTTCATAAAAGCAAGGGAACATAAATTCTCTGACCACAGGTAAAGAACAAACAACTGTGAGAGAACTGTTACTAGGCAGAGTAACATGAGTCAACAGTTAATGACAGAACATGACATATTCTTTTACCTCATGCACAACAAAGGATGTTCAGAGGAGTCTAATGTAAGAGCTATCTAAACTGTGAAATGTTCTTAGATTTGAATCCCTCCCTACTGTTTGACACCCTTGGCCATACACAGTGGCTTAACCCTTGTGCCTTAATCACAGAGACGAACTGAACATGCTAATATCAGTTCTCTTCAGCATATGGCACACACACAGGTGCCATATGGCACAGGTACAACGTGATGACATTTAACTTATACACATTCAAATATGCAAGGTCATATGAAATGAATACTTTTTTTTTAAATAAACAGGTTTACACCACATGGTTCTAAACACAAGCCAACTACTTCATCTGATATAAAAGCCAATGAAACAGAAATTCCTTTCAACACTGAAGGGAAAAACTGGCTGTGTAGCATGCGTGAACTCATACAGTATGTTCTTCATGGGGAGTTTGAGAGACTTTTCTAGAACAATTATGACTATGTCCACCTTTGGAGCCTGACTTTGGAGCCTAACTTTAGAGGAAGAGAACAGGTAGAGGGTAAGGAGATAGGCAAAAAGTAGTCAAGGACAGTGTCTGTCCTCTTAAGCTTGACCCTAGGAAACAAATCTAACCTGGCCTCATAAACAACCCAGGTATCTCAGGCAGGTAATGGTGTCCATCGCTCCAGTAGGATGGATTATCATAAAGGCCTGACCCTGTACTAATCCACACAAACACTGAAGCTGATGCAAAACTACAGTCCGCTAGCCTCCTCTTTATTGGATAGAGCATGGGAAAGGAACATATTGAATCACACAGGAGGGCTCCAAAAACACTGCAAAGATCAAGGAGTCATGTTTTCAAAGAGTTTCCAATAAGGATCTAGTAGTATCCTCTTCCCTGTACTCCCTCCTCCATCCTATTCCCTTTTGCTTGCTTGAAAGGACAATCATTGCATTAAGTGATTAAGTGCTTCCTTTCTTCTGACTCATAGTTCCTAAGACCACAGCATAAATTTCAATTAGCTTTTCTTCCTGTGTAAAGGGGAAAAAAGAAAAAATCAGACCTAGGAGAACAGGGTTGTTGGGAGCATTTTCAATGCCAATACGCTGTTTTTTTCCCCACTGGGGCAAATACAGTAAGATGGCAAATGGGCCAATTCAAATGCTCCTTAAATGAGCAGTTGTATTAATTCCCTGTTTGGCACCTTCTGTCACCCTGGATAAATGTGCAACACGGAAAGATGATTTGTAGTTAGAAACCTTAGTTTCAAGTTCCATTTGGGTGGCTACTAGCTGTGAAACTTTGGTACATTGCAAATATTGTCTAAAATCCTGTTTCCTTATCTATAAAATGGAAAAAGATTAATATTTGTCTCACGAGCTGGCTATGAGGATTAAATGAAGTTGTATATATGAAACTGCTTTATAAACTATAAAACACTATGTATGCAAGACAATAATGCCCAGTGGTAGAGACTGGGGACTCTAGAGCTGGGCTGCCTGGTGAGAAATGTGGTGCCACCACCTCCTAGCTGTATGACTTAGAAATTCTCAACCTCCTGATGCCTCAATTTGCCTTCTGTAAAATGCAGATGCCATGATACTGTGATGATTTACTAAGCACTCAGGCTAGTGCCTGGCACCCTGCAAGCACAGCTTAATGTCAGCTACTATTACTATGCAACTGTTATTGATGTTTTTGTTGAGTAATAATAATGACAGCAATGTGAATAAAGGGAGAAGCGATAGCAATAGAAAGAAAATGATGGCGCTATCCAAAGTAAAGTCTCTTAACAGGGGAAATAAAATAATGTGTGTAAACAATCCTACAGACGCAGAATTTAAAAGCAAGTTCCAATTATTTATAAGAACTGCTTTTCAAGAAGGAAAGAAGAAAGGAATGTTCTCCAGTTAGAGCACAACCTAGTTCCCTAACAAGGCAATCGATCATTCAATATCTTTTTCTCAGGGGTACATCTCAGTACTCACTCTGCGAATTGCCTTTTGTCAGCAGGGAAGGAAGGAAGGACCATATGACACCTAGACACCTAGGTTGGGTTGATGAGTCCACTTAACCCTACCAGACCTGAGGCCCTGAACCTAACTGTCCCCTATACCTGGGCTCCTGAGCATTAAAGAGAAAAAACCAACATGATATAGAAAAATGTTAGTTACATGCAAACAAGTGGTTAGAATAAGATGGAACTTGGAGACATTGTAGAAAATAGGTCTACCTTTCATCTAGCGCCAATATTCCACCTGTGTGCCAATCTACCCAGCAGGATGAGCCTTGTTTCACACAGAGGTACTTCTTGCAAAGTGAGCACCAGATGTTGCTCTTCACCTTCTTGCATGGATTGTCTTTGTAAGCCACTCCAGGATTTTGCTTGTTGTACCTGGAGTGCTTTTCCATGCAAACAGCACAGATATGATTAGATAAGATATGATTAGAAATTATAAAAAAATCAGTACAGTGGTCTGGGAGGGTTAAGGGTCAGGTAAGGGTGCCTCAAGATACTTAGCAAGGGATGGGAGGACTGGCCTTCTATTCATGAGTTAGCAATCTCCAAGAAATAAAGCACTACCCAAAAGGGTGAAGATGACATATATATAAATGCCCCACAGTATTTGTTCAGTAGGCAGTTGAGAGCTATAAATGGGTCACAGTGTTTGCGAGGATGAAGAGTTTAACCTCCCTCTAACAAAAATAGTGCTGAGGGGGTGATTTCCCCAGCAACTCCTCTTTCGTCTTTGGGAATCTACCCTTTAATATTAATCTTAACTCCAGAGGAAGAGAACAGCTGATGAGGGATCAAAAGGAAAATAGCAATAACAACAATAGTTCAATAGTTGTAGTATTTTCATCTATGGTGCTCCTATCATGCGCCGCACTGTGATAAGTATTTTTTTACATATGTAATCTCATTTAACCCTCCTAAACATTCTGTGTATATAGGACTACAGAGAGAAACTAAAGTTTGCAGAAATAAGCAACTTGTCCAAGGTCATACAGCTAGAAAATACTAAAACCAGGATTCAAGCCCAGTTTTGCCTGACTTTAGAAAAAGTGTCTTACACTCATATCTATCTATCTATCTATATATATGTATATATATGTGTATGTATATATATGGTATTTATATATACACATACACACACACACACACACGCACACACTGGGGGTGCCAAAAAATGTATACAAGTGGACACTTTGGTCAACTTTGCTCAAGCAGTAGTTCGCCATAATCAGAAGTGTCTGGACACTGATGGTAACCAATTTGAACACCTCTTGCAATTGAAGAAGTCAAACGTGACTTGTAGTCATCTTTTGTTATTAGTATATACAGAGTATTACAATTTTAATAGTTTTTCCTTTCTTAAAATATTTATACATTTTTCTGGCTATATATATACACACACACACACACACACACACATATACATATATATCATATACCATATTTATATCAATATTAGGAAAGTCCTTATTTCTCACACAGAAGAGGCTGTTTTGTAGGGGCTGTTCTGGTCAGTGAATCAATAACTTCTGTTTCCTACCCACTGTCCATACCCAAATGTTGAATGAGTGAATATATGTGGGAATCTGCTTTTGTTGTTATTGCTGGTGTTGTTTTTAAATGGATACCATGAAAAAATAACAATCATAAGTAGGAAAACAAGCCCCTTATCTGAGGGAGTTAAAAATCCAAAGATTCAGAAAAAAATATTCAAGGAAGAGAAGTTCCATGAAAAACAAAAGCTAAGGCTCTGCTTGCTGCAGGCAGGAGTGATTCGAAATTGGTGCGCTGAACCCCCAGCAGCAGGAGATTCAGGTACGTTGGTCCCGTTAGCAGCGGCCAAGGCCCAAACTCTGTGAAGAGGCTGTTGCTGTTGCTTCTGCCTGTAATCTATCAGGATGCAGGGAGAGCATGTCATTAATAATCATTAGCTCAAGGCTTACAGGTGCTACAGCAGATGTTGCCTGGCAGGAAAATTGGCAGCATCTGAGAACACAAACCAGGAGGTAATTTTCATCATGGGACAATTCTAAGAAGATGACCAACCTAATTCAAACTGTGTTCACTCTCCCCACCTTCACATGTGAGGGAGTCTTCACCTCATCTGACTCCCCCAGGAGTTAGATTCCCTGTGTACATGCTCCCAATACCTCACGACTTACCCCCATCAAAACCTCTATTCCATTGTATTACATTTGTTTGAATGTTTGTTTGTTTACATGTATTCCTCTTTCACTAGATTGCTGGTTCCTTGAGGGCAGGAGGCATGTTTTATTCATCTTTGTATCTTTAGCACCCAGCACATGATAGTTGCTCAATTATTGTTGAATAAACAGGTGAATGACTGAATGAATGAACCAACAGATGGATGAATGGATGGATCGATGGATGGATCAATGGATGGATGGATGAGTGGGTGGAAAGAGTACCATACAAGAATAATTTTACAATCAACTTTCACCCTCAGAACCAACACCCTTCAAAATGACCTTGGGGCCATCTACTTTCACAGGAATATCACCTTACCTTTGGAAAACATTTTGTTATTTTACAATGTGTTTGTATACCTACAAGCCAATGTAATCTTGAAAACAGTGTTTTGTGATATGCAGGGAAAAACGTGATTCACCCATTTCAAAAATGAGGGAAACAGCCCACAAAGGATAAGTGACTTTTCCACAGCCAAACAGGAAGTATGTAGCAGTAGACAATTATATGCATTTTGAACAAACAGCTCTTGACATGCTGCTGGGCCTTCGCAGAGATGGAATACCTAACCATGAAACACCAAGTAAACGTGCAGCCAAATTTGCTCATCATAAGCTAGGTCTCTGACCCACTAAGCAACAAAGGGAATTCAAAGGGACTGAGCACTAGAAGGAACAGAAAGCACAGACAAGCTGTAGGTTAGCACCAACTCCCACGTCATCCATCATGCTTGCACCATCTCATCTCTCTCAGCTCACACAGATGGCCACATAGGAAGTCCTATAAGATGAGCTGAAGAAGAAAGAAAAAATTCAAGCCTGGTTTATGGAGGGACAGGCTTAGTAGGAGAGTATAGGTCCAAGATGTGTGAGTCTCACTAGAGTGTAGCCTTGACAGATAGTAGAGAGAAAGTATCTTCCCAGTGGGTGGTTTGGGTAGTACGTTGATCATCTGCTTTGCATGGAAGAAAAAGAGGCCATAGGCTAATATATTATATATATGAACTCATGGGCAACGAAAAATGTATTTGATGATGGTTAGGACTTAGAAGGTAAGACTGGGAGACAAATTGCTGTGGGGTAGAGGCATGCAGATGGCAATCAAGGTACAAGTCTAAAGGGTGATGATATTTGTATTACCCTTTCACAGCCATCAGAAAGCATGCACCACAGAAGAGGCAGCAAATTACCAATTAGATCAATTGAATCTGTCAGTTGATATTAGCCAGACTTTATCAGCTGCCATCCCAAGTGCAAAAAAAAAAAATGTTTATGAACAACATGGCAGAGATAGAGCCATGCATGGAACAAACATCAGAGGCTTCCATTTACCACGGTGAATCCAACCACTGCTCACCTCTAAATGTCTAACCTGCAAGCAACAGAAACTAAAGCTTGGATTGGCACTATTCCTTAAGAAGACCAGATGGCAAAACAATGGCAGATTGGCTACAAGGGGCCCCCTTCAACCTGGAAGAGTCCATGATACCATTTCACAAAAATAGATACTTTTTCTGGATATGGGTTTGCCTTTCCTGCTGGCAGAGTCTCAGCTGGCACCACCATTCAGGGACAATGGAATTCCTGATTCACAGTCATAGAATTGCATGCAATGCAGCATTTAACTAAGAGGCCCACTTCATGCTGGGGTGTGCCCATGACCATGGGATCCTCCGGTTGTGTCACATATTGAACCATCCAGAAGCAGCTGGCTTGACATAGCATTGCAATGTTCTGCCTGTCTACTTCCTATCTCCCTGGTTATAAGTCTAACATATAATGATAGCAAGGAAAGCTTTGAATGAAATAGGAAAGTAAAGTTTAAAAGCACTAGTCTTTTAATAACTAAAAGTATCTGGGGAATTATGGAATCTGACCAAACTGAATTAAGGGATCTTCTCCCAGGGGGAAGGGAGATTTAGCATCGAACAGTTGGGGGCAGTAATTGAAAAATAAAACTGTTTCATGTTTGTACTTTTCTTAATTGAAAATGCTTAATAAACCAGTTGCATTTGTTGTTTTCTACCCATTATCAGCCAGACCCATTCTGGGAGGGCACTGATGTTGCACCCAAACTGTACAATTTTGTGTCCACAGATTGACATTCTCCAGAGGTTTCCTTTTCTCTAATGGCTGCTGAATTATTCCATCCCCAAGTGCTTTCTGAGCCTGGACTGTAATTATTAACAGTCCTTTCTGCAATACCCACCTCCTCTCCTTCCATAAAAGAACCTTCTTCCCTATTGTCTTCCTCATTTGCAATTCAGTCTCCTAATCATCACAGCTTTGTCTGAACTAAAGAGCATCCTCGACACTTTCTATATAATTCTCTCACTTCAATCATAGGAGAGAGAAGCAGCAGCTGACTCACTTCAAAGATTCACTCTTTAAAGGGGAAAAAAAATCATTGTTTCCTGATTGGAAAACACTTTAAATAAAGTGTCCTAAATATACTTAACTGCTCTTTCATTTTAATTTAATACTGGGAGGTACAGCAAAAAAAAAAAAGAACTAATTGAGCTTTAATAATATGCCTTTGAAAAGCTGGAAATCTTTAAGTGGCTTTATATTGCTAAAGAGTTTGGAAGTCTCACTGATGAGAACTCATTTTTTGGTCATTGTTTTCTATCTTACAGAGAATATCCCTACATATGTATGTACATGTGTGCATGCATGTGTACATACACATATATATCCCAAAAGAACAATGTTTATATTGTATTGTATATACATAGACATGTATATTTATAATATACATACACACAACTCTCACAGGAAACACACACACACATGAGTGCCAAAATAATGTATGCACATCTTAAGAAAGGAAAATATTGTATTGAAATTGTAATATTCAATAATATATACCAATAACAAAAGATGAATACAAGTCACGTCTGACTTCTGCAATTACAAGACATGCTTTAAGATACCATCAGCATGCCATACAGTTACCATACAGTTTTTTCCTTTCTTAAAATGTGTATACATTTTTTTAGCACCCTCTGTATACAAGGTCTGATAATTAAGTTTGCAAACTCATCCTACAAAAAGTGCTACGTATCTCATTGCTGAATATCACTATAGTCACCTTTGAAGTACTCCCCTTGGGAAGCTATGCACCAATGCCAGCGCCTAGTCCACCCTGCAAAGCAATTTTGCAACTCTTTTTCTGGAATGGCCATCAGAGCTGTTGTCATATTACTCTTGATGTCCTAAAATCACGATGTCATCAATCTTTGATGTCATCAAAATGTCTTTCTTTCAATATTTCCTTTATTTTGGGGTAAAGAAAGAAGTCATTGGGGGCCAGATCAGGTGAGTAGGGAGGGTGTTCCAATACAGTTATTTCTTCACTGGCTAAAAACTTCCTCACAGACAGTGCCGTGCGAGCTGGTGCATTGTCATGATGCAAGAGCCATGAATTGTTGGTGAAAAGTTCAGGTCGTATAAGTTTTCATGCAGCCTTTTTAGCACTTCCAAGTAGCAAACTTGGGTAACTGTTTGTCCAGCTGGTAGAAATTCATAACGAATAATCCCCGTGATATCAAAATAGGTTAACAACTTCATTGCAACAAGTTCACAAACTTAATTGTCAGGTCTCATATACATATCATATGAAATAAACAATCTTTGAGCTCTCTGACCAAAGAAGCCTGGAAGAATCAGTGTAAAGACACTTTGACTTCCCTCCTGTTACTATGAACAAAGTGCTTACAGAGCCAACTCTTCCACATTGTCACAAGGTTCTATCTCCCCCTCCTTCAAGGACATATTACCTGTCTCTCTCTTACATCGTCTGTTTTTCATCTCTACTGTATGTCTCCTATCAACATGAAGCACCTTATTACTTCTCCAACTTAAGGGATAATGATAATAATAAACCTTTTCTTAGTCCCTCTTCTGAACCCTTCAGCTGCAGTCCCATTTTTCTGCCCCCCTTTATATTAAAACTCCTTGAAAGAGCTGTCTTTATCTTTGATTTATCTCATCCCATTCTTTACTAAACTCATTCTACTTAGGCTTTTGCCTCTGAAACTCCACTGAAACTGCTCTTGTCAAGGTCACCAGTCACCTCCCTATAGCTAAATCATGGGTCAATTATTAGTTCTCACCTTAACTGACTTACCAGCAGCTTATCACAGTTGTCTCTCTTAAATACACTTATTTTTTTTCACTTTCCCCCCAGGACACCATGTCCTTGTGATTATTCTACAAACTCTGAGTACACTTTCTTAATACTCTTTATACATTCCAGTTCTTTTCCCTGACTTCAGGCCTGGAATGTTTAGTCCTTGGGGTCTTTCTCTTCTTGGTGTTCTTCTCCAATATCTTGGCTTTAAGTCTCATTCAGATGCTGATCACTTCCAATTATTTCTAAAATCTCAACTTCATCATCTTCTCTGAATTCCATATTCCTATACCCAGCTGCCTACAAGACAGATGCCTATTAGACATCTCAAATTTAACGTGTCTAGAATGGAAATCCCAATCTTCCTCCCCAAACCTGCTCCAGCTCAGATTACGGTAATCTCAGCCTTCCAGCTGCTTGGAATCGTCTTTGACTCCTCCCTTTCAAATTCCATTGACTCTATTGCTGCCTCCCTGGTGTCCAGCCACCATAATGACTTGCCCAGATTATTATTTTTTTTTTAAGATTTTTATTGGGGAATTGGGGGATGGGAACAGCACTGGGGAATTGGGGGAAGGGGAACAGACAAGTTGCTGTTGTTTTGTTCTTCAGTCTAGTTGTGGAGGACGTTGCTTCACTGGCCCAAGTTGGCACCATCATTGCGCTCTTCCCGGGCGAGGCAGATCAGTCGCCGGCTTCTGGACAGCCGCTCACTGTGGCTGCTGGCAGCTCACGCTGGCTGCTGGCTACACACGGTGGCCCATGGCAACCCACTGCCACAGGGGCTGCAGCCTACGCCTTTGCTGGCGACTCACGGCAGCCCAGCTCCAGGTTGAGCTGTTGTTCAGCATCTTAGCTGTGGAGGGCAGTGTCACTGGCCCTCATATGTGGGATCCGAACCGGGGCCCTCTGGCAACCCAAGCCAGTTCTTAACCATCGCGCCACTTGGCCAGCCCTTGCCCAGATTATTACAATGGCCTCCTACTCAGTCTTCCTGCTTCCCACCCTTTCCTTTCTATAGCCTACACTCAACCAGCAGCCATAGTGATCCTTTAAGGTGTAAGTCAGATCATTGATGCTCAGTTCATAACCCTACAGTGGCTTTTCATTTCATCATCATAAAATCCAGAGTCCTTATAGGTCCTACAAAATGTATATCAGCCAACTCTCTAACTCATCTCCTCCTGACCTACCACTTGTTCACTCTGCTTCAACCGTAGTGGCCTCCTTGCTTTTCAAAAGAAGTTAGGCACGCTTCCACCTCAGGGCCTTCCCGTTGCCTGGAACACTCTTCCCTACATGCTCATGTGGCTAACTCCTTTACTCTTTCAAGTCTTTACCCAAATACTCAATAATTTTATTGAGATCTCCTCCCTCAATTTCCCTTCTCCTTTATCCTACCTTATTTTCTTACAGCAATTATCTTCCAGTACATGAAATCATTAACTTAATTATGTTCTTTGTCTCTTTATAATAGAATATATAACTATGAGAACAAGGGATTGTTTTCTGTTTTTGTGTGTTTTTACTATCTTATCTCCAGTGCCTAGGAAAATACCTATCACATAGTAAGTGTTTGAAGAAAACTTGTTGAGTAAATTAAAGATTGGGCTCAACAATCCTTTACTGAGCACTTACTTCACACAAAGCACGTGCCAAGCATGAAGAGAAGACACTGAAATGAATAGAACAAGATTCCCGCCCTCAGAAAGCTTATCAGAGTGAAGTATGAATAGAGTTAGCTATGCAACAAGTGCCCATCAGGCATGACTGTTGGAACCCTAAAGAGGTTTTTTCTTCCCCAATGTGCCCCACGTACAAGTTCACTGATACTTGAAATTCCATAATTAAAGAATAATTACTGCCGTTCTGTGACCTTGAGCAAATTATTTAACATTTCTAAGTGTCAGATTTTTTATTTGTAAAATGGATAATAGTGCCCCTCTCTGAGTTGTTGTGAGGACTAAATGAGGTAATCCTTATAAAAAGGCATAGTATAACACAGTTGCTAACACATAGTAAACATGCACTGATGCTAGCTATTGCATCCATTCTCTTGATGAAAAATCCTAATCATTATTAAAAAGCCAAAATTTTAATGGAAGTACTGGGTAGTTTTGAAAGCCAAATAGAGCCATTGCTGAAACCAGTATATGAGTTATTTTTTTAGGCAAGAAGAGAGAGAAGTAATCATGTTTATCACATACATCACCATCCAAATAAGGATGTTTTTTTGTGACTAAGTTCCATATCAAGGGATTCACCAAGGAAGGACCAGAAAAGTTAGAAGTAACGATCAAGCCTCCCTATGCAGAAGCGGTGGTTATTTCATATACACCATCAGTGACTGCTATTTCCTACTTCTCTGTTTAAAGTCAGGATGTAACAGAAGTATATAAATATAATAAATATTATATTAATAAATAAAAGACAGATTCTAAAGAGAGTTGTTGAGCCATTAACGTGTGCTGGCTCCTTTCACATATTTTATATAATTTCATTCTCAGAACACCTCTGAGAGTTAGGTATTATCCTTATTTTATAGTCAAGGAAATAAAGGCTCAGTGATATTAAACTGTCTAAAATCATAAAGTTAGTAACTTTATGATTTTTGGACAAAGTCATAAAGAATTGAAATGTAAGCTTCTCAGTCTAAACCTTGACACCACTGTATCTTATTTCTAATAAAATCAGAGAGCTACAAAATCAAAACAAAACAAAACAAAACAAAAGCAATGCAAAATCCATACTGGACAACTGATAAGGGTTTGCAAAAGCCAACTGCACACATCTCTTTTCAACTTCATGTTCAGTGCCTTTACATCAGTAGCTTGAGATCAGCCCCTATAGGAATAGTTGTGCCACTGAACTCAGCAAGTTACAAATCGGGGCCTTCTTTTCTCAGAGACCCAATTTAGCAGCACACACAGCAGAGTCCTTAGGCACTTTTCCTTTAAATCCAAGAATGCCTGATACCAGTATCTGAGAGCCAGTCACAGATTTTAAATGATGAGACAGATCCACCCAAGCAGCATTCAAGGTGTGTAGGTCTCCTACTCACCAGTGAAGGTTCCTGCCATTAAGAACAAATCCATCAGATCCCTTCCTGAGATCTGGTCTCAGTGGGGAGAGGGGACAGAGAACAGAGGACCCTGGCTACTGAAAGAAAGAATGAGGGGACACTCATATCTGCAGCAAATAGGCTTTAAAAGGGACCCCGGGGGCGTGAAGATCCACTTCTGCTGCCTCACTGCTGCCTATGGCTGGCTCTGACCATGCGAGAAGCCAGTATAGATAGTCACAGCCTAGTGTGACTTGAGAGGGAGCACCAGGTCTCATGCCTTATATATACCATACTTTAATCCAGTTATGCTTTTTAATCACACCTTCATTTTTTCCCTATTTGATCAGTAGAAACACTGAAGGATGAGTAGGCATATTCACTGAGGCCGATTTAAACACATACAGATGGAGATTTAGTCAGAAAATGTGATGTAGTGCTCCAAAAGGCTGGAAGGTTCTGGAAAAATTGAACCCTTTTCTCTTCTGGTAAATAAAGGCAATGTCCCTCCCCAACCTTGTAGGAACTTTCTGGCTTTTTCCAGATAATATTAAAAGAGAATGTTTCTAGAGAGACTATCCAATCCAGCCTGAAATATGAACAGGACTCAGGGAAGGAGAGGCATGTAGTTTTATAAGTTGCTGCTTCTTAGCGCACTGAGGGGTGAGTATCAAAAGAGGCTGGTTGGTTAGAACCAGTGAGGGACGTATTTCTTCCTGACACCTAGTATTATTCAAATGACAGCAGATATGACTGAAAGCATTTATCACACTCCCTGACTCGCTTTAATCTCTCACAAAGGGAAGCTACGCTCAGCACACTGGGCAGGGGGGATAATGAGGCAGCCAACCAAGCTGCCAGAGTAGGACATTGATTTTAGGTGCCAAAAATAGAACCTGCTACAGCTTCCAGGCTGCCCCATGTCTAGAACTGGATTATCAGCTGAACAGTGTGAACACAGGGAGATGCTTCCAGGCAATCATATTGGCTGATACATAGGGCATTAATTCTCCAGAAATATGCTATGTTGACCAATCAAAATGGCTTCCTTTGAAAATAAAGCCCATAGTCCCTAAGGCAGCATTCACAGTTTCAAATAGCAATAATGACCCTGCTTGCAGGGCACGCTCCAGGAATTAGCACCTAGCTTGGGTTAATGGCATAAAGCACAGTTCTCCAAACTGGTCATTAATCCCAAGTAAATACACAGCAACTTGATTTCTGAGGCTTTAGGATAAACCTGAAATCAAATGGCCTGGTCAGACCAAGGAGATTTAATGCAAGAAAAGCTAATGACTACAATAGCCTCCTGCTCTGGGTACAGTCGGGAAGAAGCTAATCTAAAGAGCATTTTTTCCTTTCATGACGCTCAAAATGCTGATATCCAAGTAACAGCTTGCTTCCCTGACTAAGTGGAGGCATGTCACCGACCCACAGTGAGGAATGAGTGGGGGGTTGTCTTTCTAGTTAATGACGATGGATTTTGAACTGATTTATTCACATCCTCTGACCTCTCCCCATCCCCCACCCCCACCCCATAAGCAAATAATGTGTTCACAAGGCGGATAGTTCTGCTTAGGCTGCTGTCTGACTAGGTGGTCAAACAAGTTAAACAGGGATAGAAGTCTTGGCTGGGCTCTGCACTGTGCAAATGAGGCCAGCAAAGCTATCCATCTGAAGCTCAAACCGATACATTTGATCCATATAGAATTCATTTCGTTGAGTTCTATAATCCTCTGCAATCATTGCACCTGATAATTGCCAAACTGTATTCTGTGACTTTTAGGGTTTCAGAGAGATGCATTATGGACTTTGGAGGAGTGTGGAGACAGACTGGGGAGGAGTGTCCAGTGATCTGACTCTGGGTTTATGCTTCAATGAATCTATACTTTTACCCGCTTTATAGATTGAAGTTCTTTGTAAAATTTCATTAATAAAAATACTTCTGCTATTAAACTACAGTTCAAAAATATCTAATTCTAGTCAGGTTTCTCATCTTACAGGTGAGGAAATGGCTTCCCCACACTGCGTAGTTTTGGCAGCCTGCCAAGCATGTAAAATTCAGTCATGCCCCTTCCGTTCGTTCCAACAACTTTTATTACCTGTTCCACTGTGTTGCAAATTTACAGCACTGCCTTATTTTGCAAATTACCATTTTCTCAAAAAAAGCTGTATCATCCTCAAAGGCAGGATAATAATAAACATTTCCTATTCTTTTTATCACCTAGCACAATACTTTATACAGAATAAACATCGATTTCTTGGGGGAAAAAGTTCAATGGTGACAGCATAGAAGACTTTGGTCAAAGAAATATAAGATCTAGCTAATAGTTGTTCAAACAGTATGTTTTTTAGTATTTGTTGGTCTGGGGATTTGTTTCCCCTTCCCTCCCCTTAACATTATCAAGACGTATCGAGATGGTAAACTGCTGACATTTCTTAAATGAGGTTAAAATTCATCTTACCTACTGATCTCAAGGTAGCTATCACTGCTCCAGATTTCACATCCAGAAAATAGAAAGGTAGAAAAGTGAGACGTTGTGCCAAAAGCTGATCCTTTAAAAACAGAAAAAAGTTATCCCTTTTCAGACTCGTCCTAGAATAACATTTTACAAAATATCTGTGAAGAACTGTGAAGGGTCTCAGAATTTACCCTACTTGCAAGCTAACACATTAGCCTGTCACATGTTTATGGATATTGGCAGAAAACATCAGGCTCCTCGGTCAGCGATAAAAGACTTTATTACCCATGGCTAAGCAAGCAGCACGAGCAGCAGCGTATTTGTGTCAGGCCCTCTTGCTCCCAAGTCCCACAAGGGTGACATCGATGGGCCCAGGTAGACGCCTACACAAGGAGTGAGTTGCATTATAAGAGAGAAATCCTGAAGCTAGGGAACTCCAATCTTTTATTATGGGCAGTAGGTATACCTGCCATTCTCTCCAGGAGACGTTATGTCTATCCTCCAAGGCTGTTCACTATACATTCTTGAAAACATAATCTAGAGAAAAAGGCAGTCAAAACCTCTCTTCCTAAGACATGCAGAACCATGAGAAACCCATCAAAAATTGTTTTGGGCCAGCCTAGTGGCTCAATTGGTTAAGAGCTCGCTCAAGAGTGCGAGCTCTGGGCCAGCCGAGTGGTGCGTTAAGAGCTGGCTTGGGACACCAGCTCTGAGCAGCAGGGCCCCGGTTCGGATCCCACA
>NW_017731423.1:2910723-2914390 GCF_001890085.2 Hipposideros armiger | reverse complement strand
TGCATCCTTTAGGTAAGCAGATAAAGTACAAATTCTTTAATATCTCTTTTAATAGTATCATTGATACACTCTGTAACTATTTTCTGTAACAGGAAACAGCCTGCAGTCAGATTTGTCGATACCATTTGGGAGGATATTTCTTTAAAGGGGTAGGAGGGGCATCCCAGTCGGGACCCTCCTCTCGTTTCAAGAGCTATAACTTTCTGTTCTAATAAAACTATCCTCTGCTACAAACTTTAAAAAATAAAATAAAATAAAATAAAAATAAAGGGGTAGGAAATGTCCTCCTTTAGCAAAAGAATTCCAAAAAGCAGTTGTATATGTAGACTTGTGATATTAAATGTTGTCAGTAGCATAAGCATAATGCAGTATTTAATCAACATAAAAAATGATTTGAATCCTATAGGAGTCAAAATTTCATACAAACAATTCCAAGTAGCTCTGTTGGGTATTATTGATTTGATTTTTAGATGGGGACAGCATAACTGATTGTGCCAACTCAGATCGACACTTGAATCTTGTTATATACACTGAATAGTGGTTTTTATCTAACTAAAAATAGAATATAAAACAAGAGGAACATTTCCACAATACTTTTAACTTTCCCTCCTCCACTGGCCACAAACCCTCCTTCTGCAGTAAATGCTATCTAATCTACACTCTTTCATGCATATTTTTAAAACTTGTCTTTTCCTCATAGTTTATAACTTCTGCTTTCTTCTCTAGATTATAAATTCTAGGAATGCAGGTGGCAAATCTTGACAGTCCCTCTGCCTACATAAATTATAGATAATAATGCCTATATTCTCTGCACCCTAAAAAAGTGATAAAGATCAAAAGGCCATGTAGATTGAAGTGTGTTTTAGAAACTGCGAAGTGTTCTAAAAATGTGGATTAGGTTATTATGAGTATAATGTGGAGGATAAATTATATGCACCAAAATTTCCCTTAGGGAGTGAATTATTCTGCTTAGAAATGTGATGAGTGTGTAAGGTACCACTCCAAGAGGATCTGAGGAGAGAATTGAGCTGAGCAAAATGCAGGGGAAAGAACTGCTGGTTACTCAGGAGAAGGCAGGAAGAGGAGAAGAGGAGGGAGTGGATTTTGTGTGATGTCAGAAATCTGCATATTTCTTTGTGTGACCCCTCCGTGTGGCCCTCTCTCCCCATCATCAGCCTCCATATCTTTAACAAAATTACTAAATCAATGAAATGATTGGAAGTGAAACAATGNAAAAAGGGTGCGGCTCTGAGCAACAGGGTCGCTGGTTCATTTCCTGGCCTGAGCTGAGCTGATGCTATTGGCAGGATGGCTCAGAAAAAAAAAAAAGAATTGTCTCTTAACACAATGGAAAGATAATTAATATCATCAACCAAGATACTTTTGGAATGGTATAGCAAGCTGATGCAGAGATATACATACACCAGAACTTCAAACAAATTGGAAAGTTGAATAAAATATAACAATTTAAGTTTTTGTAAACATAACCAAACTTGACACCAAGAAAGGAAAATTCCCCGTTGCTAGAAACAAAAGGAGCTGAAAGTCACAACAGTGAATATGAACTGAAATCAAAAATATCTCCCAGTATTTTAGAAATTAAAATGGGCCTTAAAAACTAGGAAATAGGGGTAATACTGTCTTATTCCTGCAGAGTCCAAGCCATTACCTTGAAGAGCATAGGAATTCGGAGCTACACTACTTACTTGAAGCTAAGAGTCACAGAGACTTAGCTTATCTGTAAAACACGGACGAGAAGAACGCCCCTTGACACTGAGGGATATGACAAGGTAGATTTCCATCCGTTCAGGCCTATGCTTAGAAAAAGAGTCTGAATCCACGCCAATGCCAGTTGGAGAAGTGGGATCTGAATCATTACACTCAAACAATACATGAATTCCAAGCCAAGAAGTTCACATTAAAAACTGATCCAGATTTTATCAGAGGCCAGTATAAAACCACGTTGTAAGAATGCTTCTATATTCATAGACAAAAATGTATAGCTACAGCTTCTATGGAAAATGTCCATTACTGAATCTGAGTTCATCACCAAATATTATAAATAGCATGAGGAAATGAATTGCAAGCAGAAACAATCAGGAAACGCAAGTGGATGGAAGAATGTGTGGGCTAAAAATTAAAAATAGTAAACCAACATGAAAGAAGCTTTGAAAGTATTAAGTTTAAAATGTTTAAAGAGGTAGAGAGAAATAGAAACCCCGGGCAAGTATAAGACAGTAGGAAAAATTGGCAGGGTTTTAAGAATCAAAGGGAATTCCATAAATGAACAATGCAGTCAGTGAAATTAAAATATCATGGAAGGACTTAACAGTACAGACAAAAATAAAGTTAATGAATTGGAAGAAAAATCTGAGAAAATCATTCATAATTCAGCGCATAGAAAAATAGATGGAAAATGATAAAGACAACTAAGAGACATGTAGGCTAGAGAAGAAAAATAGAGAGAGAGAGAGAGAGAGAGAGAGAGAGAGAGAGAGGACAGAGAGAGAGAGAGAGAGAGACAGAGAGAGAAAGAGGTGCAGTACACACCAAGTAAGCATTTCTAATGGGGAAAAAAGAGAGGAAGGAGAATCGTTATTCAAAGAGCTAATGAAAATGAATTTTCCAGAATTTAAGAAAGACACATTAGAAGAAGCACACCAAATCATCTGCAGAATAAATAAAAATAAATCTACACTTAGCTGTATTATAGTTAAACTGTAGAACATCAAACACAAGGAAAAAACTGTAACAACAGCTGCATTTGTTTTGGTATAGGCTTCACTACAAAATAACTTTGTAAAAATGCAATGGCTTCAAAAATATTGGAATTCATTTTCTTTTCTCATATAGTGATCTAAAGCATCTCTGTTCAAAAGAAGGAATAGTCAAGAGCCACATATATAATTTTAAATATTCTAATAACCACATTTCAAAAAGTAAAAAAAAGGTTATGTTAACTTTAATATTTTAGTTTAATGCAATATATTTAAAATTGTTTCAATATATAATCAACATAAAAATGATTAGATATTTTACTTTTTTTACTAAACCTTTGAAATTTATAGCAGATCTCAATTTATGCACTACATTTTCATGGGAAATACTTGATCTGTAATTTAGATTTTGTAAAATTTACTCTTGAAAAGTAGATTCACATTCTCAAACTGTTCTAAACGTTTAAACAAGTTTTCAAGTCCTAATTTAAATGTCAATGTTTAAATCTGTTAGTTAAAATTAAATAAAATGTAATACTTATTTCCTTAAATGCACTAGCCACATTTCAAATATTCATGGTCACATGTGGCTAGGGGATATCATTTTGGACAGCATAGTTCTGTAGGTGAGTGTTCCAGAACTATTAAATAGTTGCAAATCTGGTCCAGGACAGCTTCTGTGATTCTTCACATCCCTGCAAGTGAGGAGGGGGAAAGTGGTTACAAATCCACGTACACTTAAGACCTACCATTGGAAGAGGTATACTAATATCCTTTGGGCAGTTATAAGAGTGTCTGCACATAGCAAGTGTTCAAATACTTGTTTTAAAAAAATTTTAAATTAAATTTTTAAAAAATCTTATACAGGCATCTTTTTACCCAACACTAAATTATGGTCATATTTTTAAATTCCATTTTCTTACCTATAAAATTAAAGAATCTACTAAACC
>NW_017731423.1:2902062-2903293 GCF_001890085.2 Hipposideros armiger | reverse complement strand
TTGCCCAAGTGTAGGCTAATCTAAGTGTTCTGAGCACGTTTAAGGTAGGCGAGGCTATAAGCTCTGATGTTCATTAGGTTAGGTGTACTAAAATCATTTTCAACTGATGATATTTTCAAATTGCAATGGGTTTATAGGAATATAAACCCATCATAAGTCAAGAAGCATTTGTAGTTTGAGAATTAGAAACTCCAGAGAGTAGGGGGGGGGTGGTGGAAACTAGTCAGAAAGGGGGCCTTTTGTGAGTTTTACCTCTAGGAGCTCTACCATGTATTCAGTGATTATAGTGTATGGGTAAGTGAAATGAATGACAGGAATGTTATGACCAGAGGGATAGGCTAAGAAAGGAAAGAAAATGGAATCATGTAAAGTACTTGATTAAAATCAAGGCCAGAAGAGAGTGGAAGGAAAAAATAAAAAAAGATCAAAGGCAACAAATAGAACACAGTTACAACTATAGTAGATATTAAGCCACTACATCAAGAGTCATTTTAAATATGAATGGACTAAATATATCAATTAAAAGGCAGAGAAAGCCAGCATACATAGAAAACCAAGACCTAGACATATGTTGTCTACAAGAAACCCACTTTAAATATAGAAACACAGATAGATTAAAAGTAAAGACATGGAGAAAGATATGCCATTCTAACACTAATCAAAAGAAAACTGGAGAAAGTATATTAATTCCACACAAAGTGTGATAATATGAGTAAAGGCCTTTACCAGCTCCTACAAGACTATGTTATAGGCCTACTTAGATTGCAGAATATTTAGAGTTCTAACAATTAGAAAAAAATTCTAGAGGATTTTATAGTAAGATTGTTCTCTTAACCCTACCTTGTCCTAATGGCATTTTTTCCCCCCTGCTTGCATAAAAGTGGTACTTTTTAGATTCAAAATGCCAAAACAAAGGCCCTGGATAATCTCTACTGATTCTCTAGTACATGTGCCATGGTTTAATTTCCAAGCTAGCCAGGTCTATAATTTCCAGAAATTTTCCAAAATATTCTGATCCTTCTCCTTTCTGGTAAGAAGCTAATGGAGAATCAATGAGAAGGAATGCAGAGCATGCTGCCACAGGGCTGTTAGCTTACACACTGGCTGGCATCCCCTGCCCCAGATCTGGAGTGTGCTCAGAATTCTTAACTTCATGAACCACCAGACACATCAGTCAGTCACATGCATCTGATGGCTAAGACATGTGGATCTGACTCTCAAAAAGTCAGAT
>NW_017731423.1:2900215-2901628 GCF_001890085.2 Hipposideros armiger | reverse complement strand
CTCCGTGAAATGGAGGTTTGCAGCTCATTTGATACCTAAAATCAAAGGAGAAAGGTTACATGAAATCCATTGGTGGTAGATTAAGGGGGTGGGAGAAAGCAAAGTGGGAAAATGTCTGGGATTGGATAAAAGTAGATTGGAGAGGCAGGTGCTTCTTTCACATAGGTGGGTACAAGATAGTTAACAGTTCACATAGAGATGTTAATCAAGGGACAGGAGTAATAATGAGGGATTCTGTGCTTTCCTGCTCTGGTCTGCATAAAGGTATTACTGACATTCCAAGGATGTCATTTTAAGTACAAAAGGAGAATAGACAGACCCACTTAAAGGCACAGGTTAACTTTATGAAGGAAGCTTTTGGCTAAAGAAGTGACTTTCCACCATGGCCCACTTAGTTATGAAATTGTTTTTATGCTCATGCCATCTTATGTGGTTATTTGCAGTCTCCTGAGCTTATCAGTTTTAATATGTGGCCCCTTTCCCATCCACAAGCTCTTAATAGAGCAACTGATCCCCAGTGCTATCCATGGAAATGTCTAAATGCCCAAGCTGAATTCAGAAAAGAAGCTGACCAAGGAGAAAAGAGGGGATTCTGTTTTCACATATGAGAGAGAGAGGAAAAAAAAAAGACCCAAGCTGTGCAGACACAGTTTCACCATAACTCTATAATACATCAAATCCCTTCCACCATTTTCACTAAAGCAAACTAGGCAGGAAAAGTTCTTCTCCCTTCTGAATCTCTTGGGCCAAAACAGCTGTCGTTGGAAGGTTGTACAACCCCATCGATAAGCAAGCAAGCTCTGAATACAGCTTACTATCTTCAAGTTGCAGTCTACCTTTTACTAGCTGCATAAATGGGACTAGTCACTTAGTGTCTCTCAGTCTCAGTTTTTACCTCTCAATGGAAATATCAAGAGTATTTGACAGAGCTGCTGGTGCAGATTGAGAGGGTCAGTATAATTTTCTCTAATCATCTTTCCCATCTCACCCAGAAATGGCCCTAGAATCAAGTACTCATAAAATCACTCTAAACTAGTATTTGATTGACCTGCATGGTGACAATTCTGAAATAACTCTCTCCAGATTTGTTTCTACTAATATGCTGACTCTGAAAACAGTAAGAAGAGGGAGGAGTGACTCATTATGTGTATCACACTCACCTCCAGTAGAAGGTTGCTTTGCAGAAGACAGACAGGAAGAAGGACCCCCCTTCCAATTGTGATTTTTTTCCGTAGTGAAAAAAAGGAAAAAAACTGAAGGTTCTCCATATATTTTTGGCATTGTACCCAGTTCCAACCACAGATTGGAAATATGTTAAAGAAAAACTTGTTAGAGGAAGAAAGAAAGGGAGAGAGGGAAGGAAGGAGAAAGACAGAGGTCTTTTTATTTTAGACACTTAATATCTAAGGTAAA